>NC_061514.1:22258508-22558508 GCF_022539505.1 Lolium rigidum | reverse complement strand
TACTTGAGATCACCCACTGTCGAAGACACTCAGAGGATCCTTGCAACAAATGAAGCTAGGGGTTTTCCAGGGATGCTTGGAAGCATTGACTGCATGCATTGAAAATGGAAGAACTGTCCGTTTGCGTGGCAGAGAATGTACAAGGGTCACAAAAACGGCTGCACTGTGATACTTGAAGCAGTGGCTACCCATGATCTCTGGATTTGGCGCTCTTTCTTTGGTATGCCTGGATCCAACAATGACATCAACGTCCTAAACTGCTCCCCGATCTTTTCCAAGCTTGTTGAGGGTCATGCTCCCCGGTGAACTATGTGATCAATGGTCGGCACTACAACAAAGGATACTACCTTGCAGACGGTATCTATCCAAAGTGGGCAACATTTGTGAAGACTATCTCGAAACCTAGCACCCCCAAACTTTTCGAGTTTGTCAAGAAACAAGAAGCTTGCCGAAAAGACGTCGAGCATGCATTTGGTGTCCTCCAGCAGAGATTTGCTGTCGTCCGGTTTCCCGCTATGACTTGGTCCAAAGATCAGATGTGGGAGGTGATGAACTGTTGAGTGTGCTTACACAATATGATTATTGAAAATGAGCGAAAACATCCGGTTCCTCTGGCTGATCAAGAAGCACCATATGAGAGAGAGGGTCCTCTTGCACAGCCTAATCACCAGGTCCCGACATCATGGGCCGCCTTCATTGCTATGCGCCAGGAGATTCGAGACTCTACAATGCATCAACAGCTGCAAGATGATCTGGTGGAGCACATATGGACGCTCCGAGGCAACGCCAACGCCGACGCCAACTAGTCTGTCTTAATTTGTTTCAAAACTTGTGAAATTGTGTGCTTCATTTGTTTCAGCACTTGTTAAACATTGTACTGATTTTCGTCGAATTTGTTTCAGCAATTTTCTGACTCTTGTTCGCCGAACTTGTTAAATTTTATAGCGAATTTGTTTGAAATATGTCAAATGGGCGAGGTTGGGGGTTTCCTACCGGGGGGATGGCTAGAACTTCGGCGCTCCCCAGGCCAAATTTTTCTCCAATCCGAACAAAAATTTCGCCGGATTTGGGCGTGAGAGCGCCAACAAGTAGAGATGCTCTAACTGCATGAATCTCTAACCCCTGGAAATCGCCCGGACCTCTAGCAATCTTCAGTGTCAGGCAGACTTCAGAAATCAAGGTTCCGTTGCTGCGATACTTTTGTCACTGCTGATGCAATAGCGAGTCTGGTGATAACTTTTAGTTTTAATTTCCTTTCCATGAGTAGACAGTTGGGTCTCCATTGCATCGAATGTATGAAATGGGTCGGCCAACGCTGACGGTGCTCCATCTCAGACACCCAATTACTATCTAGTACTTATCTTTTACATAGGCCTGGTGACAGTGCAGTCTTTTTTATTAACTTGATATATGGATGACGATTCTTTGCCTGGATCATCGTTCATTCCTCTTATCTGCATTGCTGGACGATTCTCTTTACGTAGTTAGAAAATGTTAAAGATCGAGGATCTCCTGTCTTCTTCTGGCTGCGTCAGCTAGCCCAAATGCAGGCGCCTTTTGGGATTGTAAAATAACAATAGAGAAAGCAAGCAACTAGCACTTTGGTTCTGACGACACAAGATACCGTACAGACTCACCTTTTTACAAGGGTTTCGAATATTCAAAGGGATGGACTATACACCAAACGAAATTTACCCATATGACAACAAAATAGAGATGTTAAACTGTTTTATCTAGGACACATAAACCACAAGATCTACAACCGTTCACTTGAACAAGTTGTCTTAGAATCATCTCTTGTTGGTAGAAAAAATGCTGTAGAGCCACCGTTTATTGACAACACACCCATCTAAACGCACATGACTGTTTTTATTTTCTGTAGGCCAAAAACCTGCACGTGACTGGTGTGCTCATACGATAACGGAGAGAAGAGGGGGCATACGACTACTAGGTGGTCCCCGGCTGCACTCGGGTCCAAAATCATCCTGCAGCGCGCGCAAATAGGGACGTGACTGCTATGTTTATACCGGTCCCATGTTTCCTTGCCCGCCCGCTTCTAATATATTTGGTTAGTGGGGCGTGGGCAATGTTAAGGAAATCGCTTATCGGTGTCAACTCGGTCGGCTCCGATTAGCGATTAATAGACACATCAGCTAATTAATCGAGCGATAAATGAGTTTATGGCTAATCGGTGATCATCAAGTAGCGATTAATTAGCTGATTAATCGTTGAATCAGACGATTTTTTGAACGGTGAGCACGGGTGAGATCAAAATACTGGCATCACGCCGTACCACCGCACGCAACAAGTACATCTTATTGCTAGCGCACCTAATTTATAATTTTGGCTCGCTAATACCAATAGAAAAATCTGCACCCACCCCTTGGTGGGAGTAACATCGCCTTTTTCAGTTTTGCAAAAAAATTAAAATAAAATGATAGAAACATCAAAATTCAAAATCCTTCAGGTTATCCATGTGTAATGTTATCTTGTTGTTAGGAAAATTAAGAAACATGAATTTCAACTATTTTTTTTTGCAAAATGATACCATCTTTTGGTAAAATGGCTCTCGAGGCTATCATTTACCGAGAATCGTAAAATTCGAAAAGGAAAATATAGTTTTCGGATGTTTTAGATTTCGATGAATTTGTTTCTTAAAAGGAGCAACCTCACTATAATTTGAATGCATGCCCTCCTTCTTTCCCCCTCTTCCTTATCCTCACTCCCCTCTTCCTTTTCCTCCTCATTTGCCCTCTCCCTCTCCCTCCTACTCCTCCTCCTCCTCCTCCACTTGCATGTTCATGTTTCGCAGCGGCGACCACCACCTCTCCGGCCACCTCATCGAGCAACTGCCGCCGACCACCTCTTCCTCCTCGACGCCCTGCTTCGCCACCAAAAACTACCTGCTCCGATGCCCACCTCTGACTCCCTCCTCTGCCACCACTGATGCCCTGCTACGGTGACCTGCTACTGGCCTCTCGATTCTCTCGTCAACGCTACAAGGAGCCGACGTGGACTCGATTTCTTTCTATTTATTTTTATGTTGTTTGTATCACATGGACAGCCAGGTGCTAGTCCTAGTATTTTTTAATTACCAAAAAAGTACACCAACAGTAGGCTGGGTAAGCACATGAATGGTATAGTAATGGTAGCAGGTCAAGATCGACACACGACTGGTATACCTGGGCTATCGGTCGCGTGCTAGATGGGCATGCAACGGGTAGAGTATCAGTGATGAGGTACCAGTCGCAGGCCAAGACCCGCGACTGGTAACCAATATGCACACGAGACTAGTAGGTTTTTCCCTGAAATCGTATATGCAAGTTTGTATGTCGGGTTGCGTGTAAACATTTTCTGGTCATATTGCCTTGATGCGATTTACTGAATCAGTAGACCTTTCCTTCACCGAAAAATATACGAGTTCTTGATCACCGCACACCTAGAAAAAGTGAAAATTATCTGACCCGATATAATTCCTCTGAAAATGTGTAGCCCATTTGTTAGCTGCTAATATGAAAACATGAGGCTTCGGTGCTTCTCCCTAGGGCGGTACCGGGGCTAACTCTAGATGCGAGCAAAAAACTCCTCTTCGGTTAAATCCTCGTTGCCGTTGCAGCCGGCCTCCTCCGCAGCGGCGGTAAGCCCCAACACCGAATGAGATGGGAGTAGATCACGACAACATCGTTCAACCACGGATGGAGCGGTGCCAGACGCCCCTCCTCCCGCGCGTTAGAGCACGGCGGCAAAGGCAGAGTCCTCTAGTCGAGGTGGCGGTGTTGATCCATGATACGTCGCATATGTATCTATAATTTTTGATGCTACATGCTTGTTTTACACCAATTCTACTATATTTTACTTGCACTTCGTTACACTTTTTACATTTTGCGGCACTAACCTTTTGACAAGATGCCACAGTGTCAGTTCTCTGTTTTTTGCTATTTTGGTCTCAGAAAAGCTGTAGAGGAAATATTCTCGGAATTTGACGAAACAAAAGCCGAAGTTAATATTTTACCGTAATGAAGACGAAGTACGAAGGGGGGGTCGAAGAGGTGCAGCAGGGTGGCCAGACCATGCCTAGGCGCGGCCTGGCTTGGCAAACGCCTAGTGGTGGTGTGGGCCACCCCGCCACCCCACCGACCTATCTCCTCCGCCTATTTATTCACGATCTCGGGAAAATCCTGAATACCCGAGACTCCATCCACGAAAAGTTCCGCCGTGGCCTCCATTGCAGAACCCATCTCAGGAGGGTTCTGAAGCTCTTCCCGGCACCCTGCCGGAGGGGGAGATCATCACCGGAGGCCTCTACATCGTCATGCCCGCCTCCGAAGTGATGCGTGTGTAGTTCATCCCTGGACTATGGGTCCATAGAAGTAGCTAGATGGTTGTCTTCTCCAATTTGTGCCTAATGTTTAGATCTTGTGAACGGCCTATCATGATCAAGATCATCCTGATGTAATGATACTTGGTGTGTTTGCTGGGATCCGATGAATATTGAATACTATGGTTGAGATTGATGTCATACGTTATTTGTGATCTTGCATGCTCTCCGTTGCTAGTAGATGCTCTGACCAAGTAGATGCTTATGACTCCAAGAGGGAGCATTTATGCTTGATAGTGGGTCCATGCCTCTAGTAATCTGGGAGAGTGATAATAACTTCTAAGATTGTAGATGTGATGTTGCTACTCGGGAGAAAACAACAATGTTTTATACAAGGGTAATTCTATTGTTTACTTTACACATTGCTTAATGCGATTATCCGTTGGTTGCAACATGATACTGAAAGGGGTGCGGACGCTAACCGGAAGGTGGATTATTAGTCATAGACCTAGTTGGATTACGGTATATGTATTATGTTGTAATGCCCAAATGAATCCCATAGAAGTCGTCTTGCTATGTATGAACCACTAGTGGAAAACGGGGCAATAGGCCCGGTCCATTTGGGCCTTTAGACCCGGTTCCCGAACCGGGACCAACTAGGCGGGACTAAAGGGGGTACCCTTTAGTCCCGGTTCAAAGATAAACCGGGCCTAAAGGCCTCAACACGTGGTGCGACCGGGGAGCTCGCGGCTGGAAGGGCTTTGGTCCCGGTTCGTGGTACGAACCGGGCCTTTGTTTCTCTGCCGCGGCAGAGAATTGCTATTTCTCTGCCGCGGCACAGATTTAGGCTGTACCAGCGTTTCTCTGCCGCGGCAGAGAAACAGGGCGTTTCTCTGCCGCGGCAGAGTTTCAGCAATGCATATATATCATTCAAGAAACCACAAAAAATCGTCATGAATATATATAGACATCGTCAACAGTACACGACATAGTCAACACAGTACACGTAATGCATGCATATTTACAATACAACTTTTCCTGAACGAATATCCTCCGCCGTCACGATCTTCCGATAGTGCTCTCCACCTGGGGTAAGGACCTCGGTAATAAAGAATCCCGCGATTTCCTCTTGAATTGCTTTTATTTGATCCGCTGTTATGAGAGTGTCCCGCGAGCGTGTCATCTATATTTAAAAAAGGAGATCAATATATGAATGGAACTCAATACAATAGATGGTACTAATTAAGATTAATTGTGAAAATTTGTTATCGTACACGAGTGTGGTGTATTTGGGCATCCCCACCCTTGGGACAGGACATGTCACGCATGAAGGTGCGGACGTAGTATCCACATAAGTTATTCCCTTTTTCCTGCCTCATACACTTTACGAAAAAATAGTTCGATCAAACTAATAATCAAGCATCGTATTGAAAGTAAATATCATATATAAAGTTTCACGGACATAGCTATATATATAGTACTACTTACAGGGTAATCTCTAAATGTAAGCTCCGGTTTCCATTCACCCGGAACAGTATTGATGAACCGTTTCCAAGCCCCTGCCGGCAAAAAATAATGAGTAAATGAGTAATTGATTAGTTCATGATATCTTCGAATTAGAGCAGATGAAGATGCCAATACGAAATTGATTGAAACTACCTCCGGAGGATGGCAGCCATGTCCGCCCATTCCGCATATTCTTTACGTTTCGAGTCCATGACGTTTACGACTCCAAGGTGAAGATCAATGATTAGGAGAATAAAATGGAAACCGCACAAGCATAGCTCAATGATTACGAGAATAAAGTGGAAGGTGCACAAGCATAATGTATGTTATATATAACACTCACTTGAAGTTGTAGGGAAAGAATATATCCTCTTTGTCTGCTTGCTTCTCTAAAAACATTACGATGTTGTCCTCTGTGTCCTTGGCGAAGTCTCGAACCGTAACTTCATAAACTGTGTTTGGGTCTATGAACCCCAGCGGTAGGAGCTTGCCTCTTTTGTATTCCAGCTTCTTCATTCTGCATAATTAAATGTATAGCGTACACAAATAATATAATGAGGATAATTGTTAGTGCAAATGAATGAGCTACAAACTTAATTACACAAATAAATCACTTACGAGCAGTAGCAACCGATGACAGCTTTGTCGAGGGCGTCTTGATTGAATAACTGAAACAGTTCTTCTACGTCAATGTTTATCTCGTCTTTCCCCCGGAAGTAATGCTCATCTCTAAGATACACCGTGAGGTAGCGATCACCTCTTCGACAGGCTTTCAGGTACCAGTCATGCAACCTTCGCATCTGAGTCCCTAGACGCGCGAGCTCGCCAGGTTTGACGAGATCAGATCCGTATCTATACTTGTTTACCATTTGAGCCGTTGGATAGTAATCTTCGTACTCAACCGATGCTCCACTGAGCTCTAGCCGCCCGTTCGATCATCGATGCCGTCTCTGGATCATGATATGGCTCCACGATGAAGTGGGGTGCGGCCTGAATGTCCTGCTGTCCAAGCTGGGCGACTTTTTTGCTTCTTTCATCGCTTTAGAGGACTGTCCAAGAGAGCGGTCATAATCAGCTCTCAGCTCAGGTCTCTTCATTCTCGTCTCGGCAAAGTGCTTCACTGTCTGCGGTGGAATGAACATCTTCTTCGGCGCAGTTGCAAGAAACGCCTTTTGCTCTTCAGTCTGCTCATGTGGCAACAACTCTGGAGTCTGTTCCCTCATTGGAGTTGATGATCTCTTCGGAGCTGTAGGAGGTGCCGCGGGCCGCTTCCTCTTTTGCTTAGGTGGAAGCGGCGGAGTCTCCTGACGAGGAGGAGGAGGCGGCGGAGTATTTTCACGCGGAGGAGACTGGGTCATGGATAGGGGAATCATCATCGCGCGAGAGGAGAATCATCACGCGGAGGAGACGCACGAGGTGGCGGAGGAGGCGGAGGTGGCCTGCTTGTTGGCTTCTCACCTGGAAACACAATGTTCTCCTTCCGCCATTGCACGGTGGTTCTACGGGCTTCTCCCAGTACTTTGATTTCCCCATCTTCACCTGCAGGTTGCTCAAGCACCAACCCCTCATACTCTCTCAACACTTCATCCACCATCACAACAGCAAAGTCGTCTTGGACCGGACGGCAATGGTAAGACCTTGTAGGTAAGAGGATGCCGACCGCCGCCTTGAAGGATAGGTTGAAAACTTTAACATGCAGCTCACAAGGACGGCTCTCGGTGAGATCATCCACGGGGGGGGGGGTAGCGAGGAGGCTCGACCACCTGGTCATCATCATCATCATTATCCACCTGTCTGAGAGGAAGCCACGCTGCTTTTCCGGTGTGGTTGAGATTGCGGCGGGGCGATGGCATTGAGCAGGTGCGGGATCTACGACCTGCCCCGAGCCATCCGAGATGTAAGTACTTGGGTTACCATGGTTAATTGGGCTTGCATGGTGCTCATACCCTCCTCTTAGTTAGCCGGCGGTCTGTTTCCCTTGCCTTCCTCCTCTCATGGCTTTTATCGTGAAATCTCTTCCTTTCCGCAGGAAAGCCATACTTCCACGGAACGGAGCCTGCGTCGTGCCTCGTGTTCGTCCGCCGTGTTCTTTGTTCCCAAGGGCGCGTGTCAGCTCATCGTTCTCTCTTTCGGGCTGGAACAACCCCGCCTCCACGTCCCTATGTGCCTTTTCCGGGGCATCAATGGGAACCTTCGGATGAGCTTTCTTATAGATGCACTTCCCTGTTTCGGATCCAACGTTCCCCCAATCCCGTAGAACCACTCCTTGCACCGTTCGATCCAACCGTGTGTCCCTAATCTGATCCCTTTACTCGGTCGGTTCCGCCTCAGCTGCCTCCCACTTAGGACGGTTAGCCCTGTATCCACTGGACCCGGAATTTGGTGATATAGCTTCAACGCAGCATTTGCCTTATTTATTTCCGACCTTCTCAAAAATTCTTCTGACTCCGTGCTGTACTTCACGAATTCGTCCCAGTGATTTTTTACCTTCTCACTGTCCGGAGTCTTCTTTAACTTGATAAGGCGGCGCAATCTTTTCTTGTGGCTCTTGAATAGTTCGACCATCTTCTTCTTGCCAAACTCGCGGAGGGCCTGCTCCATCTTGGCCTTCTCGGCGTCACCCCCTCTTCGGGTACTATGTTGAAATGTGACATGAGCTTGTTCATAATGCTGTTTTTGGCTACATCATCGATATAAAGACCTTGAGCTTCTTCCTCTGCGAGACGAGCACTAGTCCCTTCGGCTTGTGCCATTCTCGAACGGTGATCGGGACGTGGTCCCTAACAAGCACTCCGCATTGAGCTATAAATGCCTTTGCACCTTTCTCGGAGCAATCGGTTTACCATCCTTCTCGATGTGGGTGATGTCGTGCCTAACACCGTCATCCAACTTTTTGGCCGGGCCTCGCTTCCTCGACTTTACGGAAGAAGTGCTCGATCCGGAGGGCTAAAAAAGAAATAGTTCATAGTCGGTACAATTTCATTAGTTAATGCATCTAGTCGATCAACAGCGGCTTAATTAATTTATATACCTCGGTGATAACTACGGTTCGGGAGCCATTATGATGATCTTGTTCCTCACCGGCGCCACTAGGATCTTCTTCCTCAATATCCTCCGCTCCCTCACCGGAGTCATTCAAATAAGTTGCGGTGACATCGTCACCGCCATCATCTGGAATAACGTCGTCGTCGCGATCATCCAGAGTACCGTTTGCTATGAGTTCCTCCATGAAATTTTCTTGAATTTCATCTCTCTCCATGCTTTCTACAACGACACTGCAAGCTATACATAGGAACCATCATATGATCAAATTAAGGATAATGCGAGAAAACTGAAAATGGAGTTACATATGTGTAGTTCTTAACTAAGGATCGATAATATAGTGCTGAAAGCGAGATACTGCAGATTACATGCATACATAGATCGGGTTCATGTTTATTTAACCCTAATACATATCAATCACTACTACAACCACTCAACCGCGCAGACCGGGTCCTAGAGGGCGCCGACCGGGTCCTGAGCCGCGGTGGGTGTGCCCCCAAAGCCACGGAACAACAACGGGAGCATAGCTAACATGAGATCCCCGCATAACGCTCCATCCGGTCCTATACATGTTGTCTAACGCGTACATGTAACGGCGAACGTGCTGGTCCTCCGCTTCAATGCGCTGAGCTACCTCCTCCGGCGGGGCCGGCTCCCTCCGAAACGACCGTGGCCCATAAGACCTCCACCAAAGAATATCCGGGTCGACAACGGGACCCGGATTCCGCACCAAGGTGCGCGACCCGGAAGCTAAGACCTCCCGGTGCCACCCGGCGGAGCCCGGTCCCGGACCTCCCCATCCGCTCCATCTCCTCGGTGAGAGTCGGACCACGGCCCGCCGGCTGTCGCTGTCGCGGCATCGTAGCTACGAAAACAAATCATATATGTATACTAATATAAATAAAAAACATGATATTGTGCTAAATAAAAAACTTCACTACTTTTGTACTAACGCCGCGCGTTCCACGACCCCGGATCGATCGATCCGGATCGGGGGTCGGGAACGACAGCGGGAGCGGTAGAGGGAATTGAACGACCGTATTTTGGGGGCGCCGGCACTACCGGCATCGCCACGGACTCGGCGCTCCTCCTCTCGCTCTTCTCTCTATTTCTCGACCCTAACTCTATGTCACGGCGGCGCCACCACGGACTCGGCACCGCCGGGCGCCGGCAGGGGCACCGCCACGGACTCGGCACCGGCGAGGGGCGCCGGCACTACCGGCGCGCGCGGAAGAGGTTGTCCGCGCGGGGGGTGGCGTCGACACAAATTGTAACTTTTTTTTTCTAACTATACTAATTTAAATCTAACTAAATATTTCTAACTTTTCTAACTAAACTAACTAATCTAACAATCTAACAATCTAACAAAACTAACAAAACTAACTAATATAATAAATCTAACAATCTAACAAAAAATACAAAAAAATTAAAGAAGAACTTGGCCGGCCGCCGGTCGGCCGGCGCGGAGGAGGGAGAGGGAGAGGGGAGCACCATACCTGCGCGCGCGGTGGCGTCGACGGCGGCGGAGGTCGACGGTGAGGAGAAGGCGCGCGACAAGGCGGCGGCCGGCGGTCGAGGCGGTGGGCGGCGGCCGGCGGTCGAGGCGGTGGGCGGCGCGGCAGAGGAGGAGGCGCGGGCGCGCAGGCGGAGGCGCGCGACAAGGTGGAGGCGGAGGCGAGAGTGGCGGCGGCCGGCGGTGGGCGGCGCGGTGGGCGGCGAGAGGAGGAGGCGCGGGCGCGGTGGGCGGCAGAGGAGGAGGCGCGGGCGCGACGGAGGAGGAGGCGCGCGCGGCGGCGCGCGCGGGCGGTGGGCGGCGCGCGAGGCGGTGGGCAGCGCGGTGGGCGGCGCGGTGGGCGGCGCGGTGGGCGGCGCGGTGGGCGGCGCGGTGGGCGGCGCGGTGGGCAAACGGGCAGCCTGGCGGCGCAGTTTCTCCTCCTCGCGCGATTGATTTGCGCGAGGAAGGAGAGATGAGCAGTTATACCCCCCTTTGGACCCGGTGCGTATTACAAACCGGGTCCAAGGCCCCTTTGGACCCGGTTTGTAATACAAACCGGGACTAAAGGCCATTTTTGCTGCGTTTTCGCTGCGCGCGCAAAAAGGCCTTTAGTCCCGGTTTGTAATACAAACCGGGTCCAAAGGCCAAATTTTTTTAAAAAATTTCATTCCCGCCTTATTTCAAATGAAAAAAAGCCACCGCCACCGCCTGGCCACCACCGTCACCGCCGTGTAGTGGCCACGCTGTCGCCACCGCCACCGCCTGCCCACCACCGCCACCGCCGTGTGCGGCCACCGTCGGCACCGCCGTGTGCGGCCACCACCGCCACCGCCACCGCCGGCCACCACCGTCACCGCCATGTACGGGCCACCGCCGTGTACTGCCCACCACCGCCACCGCCACACGTGTCCCTTCCCCGTGCCACGTGTCGCCGCCGCTTCCACGTGCCTCGCCCCGCCGCCACCGCCATGTACGGGCCACCGTCGTGTGCGCCCACCACCGCCACCGCCGTGTGCCGGCCACCGTCGGCACCGCCGTGTACTGCCCACCACCGCCACCGCCGGCCGGCACCGTCACCGCCATGTACGGGCCACCGCCGTGTACTGCCCACCACCGCCACCGCCACACGTGTCCCTTCCCCGTGCCACGTGTCGCCGCCGCTTCCACGTGCCTCGCCCCGCCGCCACCGCCGTGCGCCGTGTAGATCCCGCTTCCACGTGCCACGCCCCGCCGCTTCCCGCGCCACTGTCGCCGCCGCTTCCACGTGCCACGCCCCGCCGCTTCCTCGCGCCACCTGTCGCCAAACTTGCCGCGTCGGCTGTGCTATAAAGCGCCGCGTGCGCGCGGAACCACACGTCGCCGTCGCCTCCGTTCATTCGTCGCCGGGATGCCGCCGCGCCGTCGCGGCTCGTCCGGTTCCCGTGGCGTCCGAGCGCGGCCGAACGGTAGGTTCTATGCCGAGATGCGTGCCGGTGGCTTCCGGCTCACCCTCGGCACGTACAACACCCCGGAGCTGGCGGCGCGCGCTTACGACGCGGCCGCATGGCGATTTCGGCAGCCACGGTGCGACATGAACTTCCCAGACGTTGAATCGCTAGAGGAGGCGGAGTTCCTCGCGCCGACGCCGTGCCTCATCGACGACGAGGACCGTCGCCGCCACCGCCAGGTGCAGCGCCGGATCGCAATCGCCGAGCACGACGAGGAGTTGATGCGCCAGTGGAGGGCGCAGTTCCCTGTTGGAGATATGCCCAAGAGGCAATAATAAAAGTGGTTATTATATATCTTTATGTTTATGATAAATGTTTATATACCATGCTATAATTGTATTAACTGAAACATTGATACATGTGTGATATGTAAACAACAAAGAGTCCCTAGTATGCCTCTTAACTAGCTTGTTGATTAATGGATGATTAGTTTCATAATCATGAACATTGGATGTTATTAATAACAAGGTTATATCATTATATGAATGATGTAATGGACACACCCAATTAAGCGTAGCATAAGATCTCGTCATTAAGTTATTTGCTATAAGCTTTCGATACATAGTTACCTAGTCCTTATGACCATGAGATCATGTAAATCACTTATACCGGAAAGGTACTTTGATTACATCAAACGCCACTTGCGTAAATGGGTGGTTATAAAGGTGGGATTAAGTATCCGGAAAGTATGAGTTGAGGCATATGGATCAACGGTGGGATTTGTCCATCCCGATGACGGATAGATATACTGCGGGCCCTCTCGGTGGAATGTCGTCTAATGTCTTGCAAGCATATGAATAAGTTCATAAGAGACCACATACCACGGTACGAGTAAAGAGTACTTGTCGGAGACGAGGTTGAACAAGGTATAAAGTGATACCGAAGATCAAACCTCGGACAAGTAAAATATCGCGTGACAAAGGGAATTGGTATTATATGTGTATGGTTCATTCGATCACTAATGTCATCGTTGAATATGTGGGAGCCATTATGGATCTCCGAGATCCCGCTATTGGTTATTGGTCGGAGTGAGTACTCAACCATGTCCACATAGTTCACGAGCCGTAGGGTGACACACTTAAAGTTGGATGTTGAAATGGTAGTACTTGAATATGGAATGAAGTTGGAATATTTGTTCGGAGTCCCGGATGAGATCCCGGACGTCACGAGGAGTTCCGGAATGGTCCGGAGAATAAGATTCATATATAGGATGTCATTTTATGTGAAATAGAATGTCGCGGAAGGTTCTATGGAAGGTTCTAGAAGGTTCTAGAAAAGTCCGGAAGAAACCACCAAGGAAGGTGGAGTCCACATGGGACTCCACCACCATGGCCGGCCAGCCCTAGATGGGATGGAGTCCCAAGTGGACTCCACCATAGGTGGCCGGCCAACCCCCCTATGGGAGGTGGAAATCCCACCCTTTGGGTGGGAGTCCTAGTTGGGCTAGGTTTCATCTCTTATGGGAGGTTTTTGGTTCGGGTCTTATTCGAAGACTTGGAGACCAACTCTTGGGAATCCACCTATATAATGAGGGGCCAAGGGGAGGGGGCCGGCCACCCCAAGACCACAGCCTGGCCGACCCCCTTGAGTGGCCGGCCACCCCCTCCCAAACCCTAGCCGCCCCCCTCTCCTCCATATTGTCCGCGTAGCTTAGCGAAGCTCCGCCGGACTACTTCACCGCCACCGACACCACGCCGTCGTCGCTGTCGGATTCAAGAGGAGCTACTACTTCCGCTGCCCGCTGGAACGGGGAGGTGGACGTCGTCTTCATCAACAACCGAACGTGTGACCGAGTACGGAGGTGCTGCCCGTTCGTGGCGCCGGAACCGATCGTGATCAAGATCTTCTACGCGCTTTTGCAAGCGGCAAGTGTACATCTACCGCAGCAACAAGAGCCTCATCTTGTAGGCTTTGGAATCTCTTCACGGGTGAGACTCGATAATCCCCTCGTTGCCACCGTCTTCTAGATTGCATCTTGGCTTGAATTTCGTGTTTGCGGTAGGAAAATTTTTGTTTTCTATGCAACGTTATCCTACAGTGGTATCAGAGCCGTGTCTATGCATAGATGGTTGCACGAGTAGAACACAATGGTTTGTGGTCGTTGATGCTCTTGTTATCTTTAGTTTGAGTACTTTGCATCTTTGTGGCATAGTGGGATGAAGCGGCTCGGGCTAACTTTACATGACCGCGTTCATGAGATTTGCTCCACGCTCGACATGCAACTTGTATTGCATAAGTGGCTTTGCGGGTGTCTGTCTCTCCTACTATAGTAAAGATTCAATTTACTCTTCTATCGACAACACTAGTATCACCGTTGTGGTTCATGTTCGTAGGTTGATTAGATCTCTCTCGAAAACCCTAAACCACGTAAAATATGCAAACCAAATTAGAGACGTCTAACTTGTTTTTGCAGGGTTTGGTGATGTGATATGGCCATGATATGATGATGAATATGTATGAGATGATCATTATTGTATTATGGCAACCGGCAGGAGCCTTATGGTTGTCTTTAAATTTCATGTTGAGTAGTATTTCAAAGTAGTTGTAATAGTTGCTACATGGAGAACAATCATGAAGACGGCGCCATTGACCTTGACGCTACGCCGACGATGATGGAGATCATACCCGAAGATGATGAAGATCATGTCCGTGCTTTGGAGATAAAGATCAAAGGCGCAAAGACAAAAGGGCCATATCATATCACATATGAACTGCATGTGATGTTAATCCTTTTATGCATCTTATTTTGCTTAGATCGCGACGGTAGCATTATAAGATGATCCCTCACTAAAATCTCAAGATAATAAAGTGTTCATCCTTAGTAGCACCGTTATCAAGTCTTGTCGTTTCGAAGCATCTCGTGATGATCGCTTGTGATAGATTCTATAAGTACATAGAACGGGTGCAAGACAGTTTTGCACATGCGGATACTAAGGTGGCCTTGACGAGTCTAGCATGTACAGACATGGTCTCGGAACACGTGATACCGAAAGGTAGAGCATGAATCATATGGTTGATATGATGAACACTTTGAGTGTTCGCCATTGAAATCACACCTTTTCTCGTGATGATCGGGTTTGGGTGCGGTGGATTTGGTTCGTGTGATCACTAAGACAATACGAGGGATATTGTTTTGAGTGGGAGTTCACTTAGTTTTTAATTATGTTGAATTAAAATTTGAACTCAATTTGTCATAAACTTAGTCTAAATTATTGCAAATATATGTTGTAGATATGGCGTCCCCAATCAATTTTAACCAGTTCCTAGAGAAAGAGAAACTTAAGAGCAACGGTAGCAACTTCACCGATCGGTTCCGTCATGTGAGGATCTTCCTCTGCTGGCGGAAATCTGCAATATGTGCTTGATGCACCGCTAGGTGACCCTCCTGCAGAAACTGAAACCGATGAAGTAAAGAATGTTTACGCGACTCGGAAAACTCGGTACTCTCAAGTTCAGTGTGCCATCCTATGCAGTCTGGAATCCGATCTTCAAAAACGTTTTGAGCACCACGATCCTCATGAGTTGATAAAAGAGTTGAAGACTATTTTTGAAACTCATGCGGCTGTGGAATGCTATGAAGCATCGAAACAATTTTTCAGCTGCATGATGGAAGAAGGTAGCTCCGTTAGTGAGCACATGCTCGCCATGACCGGGCATGCGAAGAAACTCAGTGACTTGGAAATAGTTATTCCTAACAGACTGGGGATTAATCGTATCCTTCAATCACTGCCACCTAGTTACAAGAACTTTGTGATGAACTACAATATGCAGAACATGAACAAAGAGTTACTCGAACTCTTCGCCATGCTTAAAGCTGCTGAGATTGAGATCAAGAAAGAGCACCAAGTGTTGATGGTCAACAAGACCACCAGTTTCAAGAAACAGGGCAAGTCTAAGGGAAAATTCAAGAAGGGTGGCAAGAAAGCTGCCACACCTCCTATAAAACCTAAGAACGGCCCTAAGCCCGATGCTTGAGTGCTATTACTTGCAAGGAGAAGGGACACTGGAAGCGTAATTGCTCCAAGTATCTGGCTGATCTAAAGAGCGGCCTTGTCAAGAAGAAGAAAGAAGGTATATCTGATATACATGTTATAGATGTTCATTTCACTGGTTCTCGTTCTAATACCTGGGTATTTGATACTGGTTCGGTTGCTCATATTTGTAACTCGAAACAGGAACTAAAGAATAAACGACAACTGCTGAAAGATGAAGTGACGATGCGCGTTGGAAACGGATCCAAGGTCAATGTGATCGCGATCAGCACACTTCCTCTACATCTACCTTCGGGATTAGTTTTAAGCCTAAATAATTGCTATTATGTACCTGCGTTGAGCATGAACATTATATCTGGATCTTGTTTAATGCAAGACGGTTATTCATTCAAGTCTGAGAATAATAGTTGTTCTATTTTTATGAATAATATCTTTTATGGTCGAGCACCACAAAAGAATGGCTTATTTCTATTAGATCTCGATAGTAGTAATACACATATACATAACATTGATGCTAAGCGAATTAAATTGAATGATAATTCTACTTATATGTGGCATCGTCGTCTTGGTCATATTGGAGTGAAACGCATGAAGAAACTCCATACTTGATGGATTACTTGAATCACTTGACTTTGAGTCACTTGATAGATGCGAAGCATGTCTAATGGGAAAAATGACTAAGACTCCATTTTCTCGGTATGATGGAGCGAGCTATCGACTTATTAGAAATCATACATACCGATGTGTGTGGACCAATGAGCGTAGCATCGCGCGGTGGTTATCGTTATGTTCTAACCTTCACGGATGATGCTGAGTAGATATGGGTATATCTATTTCATGAGACATAAATCCGAAACTTTCGAGAAGTTTAAGGAATTCCAAAGTGAAGTAGAAAATCAACGTAACAAGAAGATCAAATTTCTACGATCTGATCGTGGAGGTGAATATCTGAGTTATGAATTTGGCATGCATTTAAAGAAATGCGGAATACTTTCACAATTGACTCCGCCGGGAACACCTCAACGAAACGGTGTGTCCGAACGTCGTAATCGAACTCTCTTAGATATGGTTCGTTCTATGATGTCTCTTACTGATTTGCCGTTATCATTTTGGAGTTATGCATTAGAGACAGCCGCATTCACTTTAAATAGAGCACCATCAAAATCCGTTGAAACGACACCGTATGAATTATGGTTTAATAAGAAACCTAAGTCGTCGTTCCTAAAAGTTTGGGGTTGCGAAGCCTATGTAAAGAAGTTACAACCGGACAAGCTAGAACCCAAAGCGGAGAAATGCGTCTTCATAGGATACCCTAAGGAAACTATAGGGTACACTTTCTATCACAGATCCGAAGGCAAAATCTTTGTTGCTAAAAACGGAACCTTTCTTGAGAAAGAATTTCTCACTAAAGAAGTGATCTGGAAGAAAAGTAGAACTCGATGAGATTAATGAATCTATACTCGTTGATCGGAGTAGCGCGATGCCGGAAGTTGTACCGTACCGCCTACACCAGCAACGAGAGGAAGCAAATGATAATGATCATGAAACTTCGAACGAGGAAACTACCGAACCTCGCGGATCGACAAGGGAACGTGCCACTCTCGATTGGTATGATCCTTGTCTAAATGTCATGATTGTAGATAACAATGATGAGGACCACTGCGACGTATGAAGAAGCGATGATGAGCCCAGATTCCAACAAATGGCAAGAAGCCATGAAATCCGAAATGGGATCCATGTATGATAACAAAGTATGGACTTTGGTAGACTTACCTGATAGCCGAAAGGCTGTCGAGAATAAATGGATTTTCAAGAGAAAAACAGATGCTGATGGTAATATTACTGTCTATAAAGCTCGACTTGTCGCAAAGGGTTTCCGACAAATTCAAGGAGTTGACTACGATGAGACTTTCTCACCTGTAGCGAAGCTAAAATCTGTGAGGATTTTGTTAGCAATAGCTGCATTTTTCGATTATGAGATTTGGCGGATGGATGTCAAAACAGCGTTCCTTAATGGAGACATTGAGGAAGAGTTGTATATGGTACAACCCAAAGGTTTTGTCGATCCTAAAAATGCTGACAAAGTATGCAAACTTCAGCGTTCAATTTATGGACTGAAGCAAGCATCAAGAAGTTGGAACCGACGTTTTGATAAGGTGATCAAAGACTTCGGGTTTATACAGTGTCATGGAGAGGCCTGTATTTACAAGAAAGTGAGTGGGAGCTCTGTAGCATTCCTAATATTATATGTAGATGACATATTATTGATTGGGAATGATATAGAACTATTAAGCAGTGTTAAAGGTTATTTGAATAATAGTTTTTCAATGAAAGACCTTGGTGAAGCATCGTATATATTAGGCATCAAGATTTATAGAGATAGATCAAGACGCCTAATAGGGCTATCACAGAGTACATACCTGGACAAGATTCTAAAGAAGTTTAGAATGGACGAAAGTAAGAAAGGATTCTTACCTATGTTACCAGGCAAAGTCTTGAGTAAGACTCAAGGTCCGGCTACGGCAGAAGAAAGAGAAAGGATGAGTCAGATCCCCTATGCCTCGGCGATGGGCTCTATCATGTATGCCATGCTATGTACTAGACCGGATATAGCACATGCTTGTTAGTTTGACTAGCAGATATCAAAGTGATCCGGGAATGGAACACTTGGACAGCGGTCAAGAATATCCTGAAGTACTTGAAAAGAACTAAGGATATGTTTCTTTGTTATGGAGGTGACCAAGAGCTCGTTGTAACAAGTTACACCGATGCAAGTTGGAACACCGATCCTGATGACTCTAAGTCACGATCCGGGTACGTGTTTATATTGAATGGTGCTGCGATGAAGCTGGGCAAGCTCGAAGCGGTGCACGGTGGCGAAGTCTTCAACGGAATCGAGTACATAGCGGCTTCGGAGGCTTCATCGGAAGCGGTATGGATGAAGAGGTTCATTGTAGAGCTCGGTGTGGTTCCTAGTGCATTGGACCCATTAATCATTTACTTGTGATAACATGGGTGCCATCGCCAATGCACAAGAACCAAGGTCACACAAGAGGCTGAAGCATATCAAGCTGCGTTACCACTCGATTCGCGAGTACATCGAAGATGGAGAAGTAAAGATTTGCAAAGTACACACCGATCCGAATGTAGCGGATCCGTTGACTAAAGCTCTCCCTAGGGCAAAGCATGACCAACACCAGAATGCCATGGGTGTTAGGTACCTTACAATGTAATCTAGATTATTGACTCTAGTGCAAGTGGGAGACTTGTTGGAGATATGCCCAAGAGGCAATAATAAAAGTGGTTATTATATATCTTTATGTTTATGATAAATGTTTATATACCATGCTATAATTGTATTAACTGAAACATTGATACATGTGTGATATGTAAACAACAAAGAGTCCCTAGTATGCCTCTTAACTAGCTTGTTGATTAATGGATGATTAGTTTCATAATCATGAACATTGGATGTTATTAATAACAAGGTTATATCATTATATGAATGATGTAATGGACACACCCAATTAAGCGTAGCATAAGATCTCGTCATTAAGTTATTTGCTATAAGCTTTCGATACATAGTTACCTAGTCCTTATGACCATGAGATAATGTAAATCACTTATACCGGAAAGGTACTTTGATTACATCAAACGCCACTGCGTAAATGGGTGGTTATAAAGGTGGGATTAAGTATCCGGAAAGTATGAGTTGAGGCATATGGATCAACGGTGGGATTTGTCCATCCCGATGACGGATAGATATACTCTGGGCCCTCTCGGTGGAATGTCGTCTAATGTCTTGCAAGCATATGAATAAGTTCATAAGAGACCACATACCACGGTACGAGTAAAGAGTACTTGTCGAGAGACGAGGTTGAACAAGGTATAAAGTGATACCGAAGATCAAACCTCGGACAAGTAAAATATCGCGTGACAAAGGGAATTGGTATTATATGTGTATGGTTCATTCGATCACTAATGTCATCGTTGAATATGTGGGAGCCATTATGGATCTCCGAGATCCCGCTATTGGTTATTGGTCGGAGTGAGTACTCAACCATGTCCACATAGTTCACGAACCGTAGGGTGACACACTTAAAGTTGGATGTTGAAATGGTAGTACTTGAATATGGAATGAAGTTGGAATATTTGTTCGGAGTCCCGGATGAGATCCCGGACGTCACGAGGAGTTCCGGAATGGTCCGGAGAATAAGATTCATATATAGGATGTCATTTTATGTGAAATAGAATGTCGCGGAAGGTTCTATGGAAGGTTCTAGAAGGTTCTAGAAAAGTCCGGAAGAAACCACCAAGGAAGGTGGAGTCCACATGGGACTCCACCACCATGGCCGGCCAGCCCTAGATGGGGTGGAGTCCCAAGTGGACTCCACCATAGGTGGCCGGCCAACCCCCCTATGGGAGGTGGAAATCCCACCCTTTGGGTGGGAGTCCTAGTTGGGCTAGGTTTCATCTCTTATGGGAGGTTTTTGGTTCGGGTCTTATTCGAAGACTTGGAGACCAACTCTTGGGAATCCACCTATATAATGAGGGGCCAAGGGGAGGGGGCCGGCCACCCCAAGACCACAGCCTGGCCGACCCCCTTGAGTGGCCGGCCACCCCCTCCCAAACCCTAGCCGCCCCCCTCTCCTCCATATTGTCCGCGTAGCTTAGCGAAGCTCCGCCGGACTACTTCACCGCCACCGACACCACGCCGTCGTGCTGTCGGATTCAAGAGGAGCTACTACTTCCGCTGCCCGCTGGAACGGGGAGGTGGACGTCGTCTTCATCAACAACCGAACGTGTGACCGAGTACGGAGGTGCTGCCCGTTCGTGGCGCCGGAACCGATCGTGATCAAGATCTTCTACGCGCTTTTGCAAGCGGCAAGTGTACATCTACCGCAGCAACAAGAGCCTCATCTTGTAGGCTTTGGAATCTCTTCACGGGTGAGACTCGATAATCCCCTCGTTGCCACCGTCTTCTAGATTGCATCTTGGCTTGAATTTCGTGTTTGCGGTAGGAAAATTTTTGTTTTCTATGCAACGTTATCCTACATTCCCCAACGACGTCGACAACACCGCCGCGTTCTTCGCTGACCTCCGGGCACAACGCAGGTCCAACAGGCGCCATCGTCGGGCCGTCGCCGTGTTCGAGCTCGATAACCCGAATACAACTTGGGCCGACAACGACCCTCGGTGGGACGACATTTGGACCGAGACAACCTCCGACGACGAGTAGATCGACTAGACTAGTTGTTTATCTATTTTATTGTATTTTCAATAAAGTCGTTGTGACAGACGCTGATGATGAGAAAAGTTTCCCGCCGATTACATGTGGAATTAAAGTACAGAACTCAACTGAAAATTAATTAAGATACATGGCCAGATAGTACTCGTGCCTAGCCCTATAGTACTCGTGCCTAGCTCAACTGAAAATTAATTAAGATACATGGCCAGATTCGACTGTTCGAGTCATTCAGTCATACTCGTGCCTAGCCCTGTAGTACTCGCCACTGTAGTCGTCGTAGTCACCGTCATCATCGTCGCTGGCATCGGGGTCGCGGTAGTCAAACCTCGGCGGGAGAGCACGCGTGGGCTGGGACTGAGGGTAGCGCAGGCGGGGGCCACGGTGGGCCATGACGCCCTGGAGAGTTCGGTCGCGCCACCACAGCCGACGGCCGGCCTCGTTGAAGTTCGAAGGAGGCGGGCCGCCCTCCTCGTGCACGGCGAGCGCCCTCTCACGCCGATTGATGAAGAAGCTCTCCCAAGTCGGGCTGTAGTCGGGATGCCACTGGGGATTCCTCCGCTGCTCTGGCGTGAGCTCGAAGTAGTAGTGGTTCGTGATGGCCATCTCGCGAGCCACACCTAGAGGGACAGGAGGGACCGGTACCCCTCCGACGCTCAGCAACCAGCCGGTAGGGACGCGGTAGCCCGGCGGGCAGGGGTAGTTCGACGCGCAAAGCGCCTCCGCCTCCCGGAGGGTTAGAGATACGATGGAAGCCATGTGACCTGGTGATGAGGTTTGCGAGATATGAGTCTAGATGTGATATGTAAATGGAGGCCATGCCAACATATATATAGTGAAAAAATGGCGGGAGGACGGAGGCGGGAAGCGGTGGAAAGCGCGGGAAGAAAAATAGGCGGGAACGCGGTGGGCGCCAAAAACTCGTCGGTGGGATAAGGACGTGTGGGTAACCTTTAGTCCCGGCTGGTGGGTACAACCGGGACTAAAGATCCTTTTTGTGTCATCTAACAAAACTGTCGGTGGGATAAGGACGTGTGGGTAACCTTTAGTCCCGGCTGGTGGGTACAACCGGGACTAAAGATGTCGGCAGAGATAAGAACGCATGGGTGGACGCACCTGCTCGATGAGATAAAGCATGTAGCGCACGACGCCCGTCGAAGGAACAAGACAAAGTAGAAGAGGTGCCGTGCCTATAAAAGGAGCATCGATACGCCTTGCCAAGCCCCCGAACGACTACATCTCATCTAACGGTGTTGGGGAAAGGGTTGGGAAATCTCCCGTGGCGCATCTCCACTTTTAATATCTTACATACGGTTACATGATTACACAAAAATAAATGGGAAATTGATTGCCATGTTGAGATACTCATTTGTGCCATGAACATTCTTCAATTAACTTGATGATGGAGCATCTTCATCATTTAATTAATCTTCTTCGGCCGTAACCATGGAGCATCTTCATCATTTAACTTGATGCTTGGATCAATGTTCACTCGAAGGGTGGAATTTCATCAAACTGATTATAATCTTCGACATGTCCGTCTTGTCCTCCACTCCCACGATGTTTCTTTTTCCGGAAAGAACTATGTGGCGCTTTGGCTCATCGTTTGATGTATTTGTTTCCTTATGTTTCCTTTTTCTTGGTTTGGTAGACATATCCTTCACATAGAAAACCTGGGCCACATCCTTGGCTAGGACGAATGGTTCGTCTCTATACCCAAGATTGTTGAGATCCACTGTTGTCATTCCATACAACTTGTCTACCTGCACCCCGCCTCCTGTTTTGTTGACCCATTTGCACCTAAACAAAGGGACCTTAAAAGAAGGTCCATACTCAAGTTCCCATATATCCTCTATGTAACCATAATATGTGTCATTTGGGCCTTCATTCATTATTGCATCAAAGCGGACACCACTGTTTTGGTTGGTGCTCTTTTTATCTTGGGCGATCGTGTAAAATGTATTCCCATTTATCTCGTACCCTTGGAAAGTCACTACGATCGAAGATGGTGTCCGGGCCAGCAAGTACAACTGATCTTCAATATGTTTGTTATTCGGGAGATGTTTTTGCAACCAACCGCCGAAAGTCGACATGTGTTCACGTCTAATCCAATCGTTCGATCGCCCGGGTTACGGGAGCGTAGAAAGTTCTTGTGGTCACCGATATACGGAGCCACCAAGGTGGAACTTTGTAGGACTGTGTAGTGTGCTTGAGTCAAAGAAATCCCGTCCCTACATATCATTGATTTCCTTCCTAGCGTGCCTTTTCCACTTAGTCTCCCTTCATGCCGCGATTCAGGAACACCAATCGGCTTAAGGTCAGGAATAAAGTCAACACAGAATTCAATGACCTCCTCTCGTTCCATAGCCCTTGGAGATGCTTCCTTCGGCCTAGCACGGTTATGAACATATTTCTTCAAGACTCCCATGAACCTCTCGAAGGGGAACATATTGTGTAGAAACACGGGACCGAGAATGGAAATCTCATCGACCGGGTGAACGAGGAGATGTGTCATAATATTGAAGAAGGATGGTGGGAACACCAGCTCAAAACTAACGAGACATTGGACCACATCATTCCGCAACCTCGGTAGAATTTCTGGATTTATTACCTTCCGAGAAATTGCATTGAGGAATGCACATAGCTTCACAATGGGCAATCGAACATTTTCCGGTAGAAGCCCCCTCAATGCAATCGGAAGCAAGCTGTGTCATTATCACGTGACGAGTCATGAGACTTCAAGTTACGGAATGTTTTCTTCTCCATATTTATTATTCCCTTTATATTGGAGGAGAAGCCGGACGGGACCTTGATACTCGCTAAGACATTCAAAAAATATTTCCTTCTCTCGCTTTTGTAAGAGCGTAGCTGGATAAATGACGTC
This sequence comes from Lolium rigidum, assembly GCF_022539505.1. Taxonomy (NCBI): domain Eukaryota; kingdom Viridiplantae; phylum Streptophyta; class Magnoliopsida; order Poales; family Poaceae; genus Lolium; species Lolium rigidum. Next base: position 22,534,539 of record NC_061514.1, on the reverse strand, counting down.
CTTTAACTCTCTCATGCAGCTTTTTGGGGTCTTTCCAACGTTGCTTGGTCCTCCCGTGCTTCGGTGTATCTTTTGTCTTCCCGTACACACCCGGAAAGCCTAGCAGGTTCACGCAAAGATTCTTCGTCACGTGCATCACATCGATTGAAGAGCGGACCTCTAAGACTTCCCAATAGGGTAGATCCCAAAATATAGATTTCTTCTTCCACATGGGCGCGTGTCCGGCATCGTCATTCGGAACGGACCGTCCGCCAGGACCCTTTCCAAATATTACATCTAGATCCTTGACCATACCAAATATATCAACACCATCACGATGGGGAGGCTTCCTCCGGTGATCAGCCTCACCGTTGTAATGCTTGCCTTTCTTTCTTACGGGATGGGTAAGCCTAAGAAATCGACGATGCCCCGGGTACACGACCTTCCGACCTTTTTCCAAATAATCACCTTCGAGCTCATGTAAACGAGTGTGTGCATGCATTGTATCCCTTGTTTGACTGTCCTGAAATGTTACCAAGAGCAGGCCGGTCATTGATGGTTACGAAAAGCATCGCTCTTAGGTCAAATTCCTCCCGCTTGTGCTCGTCCCACACACGTACACCTGCTAGGGACCACAGCCTGTAGAAGTTCTTCGACTAATGGCTTCAGGTACACATCAATGTCGTTCCCGGGTTGCTTCGGGCCTTGTATGAGCACTGGCATCATAATGAACTTCCGCTTCATGCACAACCAAGGAGGAAGGTTATATATACAAAGAGTCACAGGCCAGGTGCTATGGCTGCAGCTCTGCTCTCCAAAAGGATTCATGCCATCTGTACTGAGACCAAACCGTAAGTTCCTTGCATCCTGTGCAAAGTTTGGGAACTCTCTATCGATTTTTCTCCATTGGGAGCCATCGGCGAGGTGCCTCAACATCACATCTTTCTTACGGTCTTCTTTGTGCCATCGCAACAACCTAGCATGCTCTTTATTTCGAACAAGCGTTTCAGCCGTGGTATTATAGGAGCATACCACATAACCTTGGCAGGAACCCTCTTCTGGGGCGCTCGCCCTCAACATCACCGGGGTCATCTCGTCCGATCTTATACCGCAATGCGGTGCACACCGGACATGCATCCAAATTCTCGTACTCATCGCGGTAGAGGATGCGAGTCATTAATGCATGCATGTATCTTTTGCACATCTAATCCTAGAGGGCGAGACAATCTTCTTCGCTTCGTACGTATCGGCGGGCAATTCGTTACCCCTTGGAAGCTTCCTCTTAATTATTGTCAGCAACTTTCCAAATCCCGAGTCGGTGACACCGTTCTCTGCCTTCCATTGCAACAATTCCGAGTGTGCTTGCCTAGCTTTTTATGGCCATCTTCGCAAGTTGGGTATAACAATTTGTTGTGATCTTCTATCATCTTGTCGAAGGCCAACCTTTCCTTTTCAGTTTCACATTCTCTCCTTGCATCGGCAATGGCCCGGCCAAGATCATCATCGGCGGGTTCATCCGGTGCCTCTTGATCTTCTACTTCATTGTCTTCATTGCCTTCGCGAGTATCATCGTATTCAGGGAAATTGGGATAACCGTCATCATCCTCTTCCTCTTCGTCATTGTCTTCCATCATAACCCCTCTTTCTCCGTGCTTGGTCCAACAATAGTAGCTCGGGCATGAAACCGGATCGCGAAGGTGGTCTGTGAATGAGACTCGAGCGAGCGTAATTTACGGTATTCTTGCAGTCCACACATGGACAATACATGAAGCCACCATGTTTGTTTGCCTCCGCCACGGCCATAAAATTATCCAGGCCCGCGAGTGAACTCGTCAAACCGTCGGTCAATGTACATCCATTGCCGATTCATCCGCATGATATAATTAAGCTGATCAAAACCATTACAGAACATCATGATGTATATATACACATGCATTTTATCAATTGCGGATGAAAAGGATAAAGTTGTTAACCTCGATGAAGAAGAAAAAAGCAAGTTAAGTGTGGCTTGATTTGTGTAAACTCAAGTGGCAAATCCTCTTAAGCATTTCATCAAACACCTCTTGTGCATGTGAAGAAGAGAGGAGAGCAATACACCCTCTTGTGAAGATAGTGAAAAAATTGGCTAAGTGTGGCTCACACTTGGGCAGGGCAAGGTTATATAGCCGAGAGGGGGCCTTTGGACCCGGTTTGTCATACAAACCGGGACTAAAGGGTCCCCCGAGCTGACACGGCCTGCCGCGCCCTGCGGGTGGACCCTTTGGTCCCGGTTTGTATGACAAACCGGGTCCAAAGGCCGCTACGAGACAGAGCGCCGGCGGGTGGGGTCGTCCTGGGCAGAAACGAACCGGGTCCAATGGGGGCATTGGACCCGGTTTGGTTCAGCAGTGGGTCATTTGCTTGGGACAAAGGCCTCTTCTCCACTAGTGAACTGTATTCTGTCAATTGCCCAGCTGTAATTTGTTCATCCAACATGCTATTTATCTTTATGGAGAGACACCACTAGTGAACTATGGATCCCGATCCTTTCCTTTACACTAGTACAATCATCTTGTTCTGTTTACTTACAGGAAGCACTGTTTCTTTTAATTCACTGCAAACATCTCTTTCCACACCATACGGTTAACTCTTTGTTATCAGCAAAATCAGTGAGATTGACAACCTCACTGTGAGTTGGGGCAAAGTATTGCGATTGTGTTGTCTGCAGGTTCCACGTTGTTGCTGACGCCGGTAGTGCGCCCTGCCAATAGTCAGCTAGCAATACCTTCACAAGTCACGCCTTTCTCCTACTGGTCAATAAAACATTGGTTTATTACTGAGGAAAACTTATTGCTGTGCTCATCATACCTTCCTCTTGGGGTTTCCCAACAGCTTGTATTGAGCATCATCAATCCACTTCCTCGAGGATGCACTTCGGTGTGATCCTATGGAAGAGGCGGTGTTCTAGATATTGGGTCCCATCCAGATCCTCTGCTCTCGATCTATTGGCCTAGTTCCGGTGGGTTTGGCGGCCGGTGGTGTGGGGACTACTAACCTGGCTATGTATAAGGGGGTTTGGTCCTAGGATCTGTCTCATGCCATCACGAAAATCTGCTTGATGTCTCTCTTCATTGATCTGGTCGGAGTGTCAATTTCCGGAAGGATCCGCTGACGAACTCCAATGGACGAAATGCCTAGAGATTGATGGGTCGGATGGGATTCTGTCGCGCACAACCGAGTTGTTTCTGACCATTTTATTTCAAAGGGAGCGGTGCGAAGCTTCGCAGTCTGTTGCCACTGTGAAACATGTCTTTAGTTCCATGGTGAAGTCAGCCACAGAGAATGTCATGGAAGCCGAGATCTAAGAACTAGTAATTGTGGTTTTAGCCCTTGGCGATAAGGTTTTGGATTGCTAATACATCACTTGGACTGGTGGTATCAACAAGTGGGGGCGATAACACATGAGAACTTAAGAGTCTAAATTTTCATGATGAAAAAACCAAGATTTTCTCTCTCCAACTACCAAGGTTTTCGTCTACGCTGGCAAGATATCCATCCCTGCAACTAGAGAACCATGTTTTCTCTCTCCATCTACTGATTAAGCATCAAACTTACCTCGATTGATTTCCGATCATGGTCTTATGTTTCGTGTTAATTCATTAAATGCAAGATATTAATAAGGCAAAAGAGAAACCATCTTAAGTAATAGAGAAGAAAATGTGAATTATTTGGCAACCAACACAACAATTACGAGGCAGAGTGTTGAGGTTTCCCACAGCTGTCATATATGATGGATCTAGCAACTCTGACTTAACCAAGGATGCGATTCTTCTGTGGCCGAAAACGAAATCAATATTGTTAGCAGTGAAAAACTCTAGGTAGAAACCTTTTGCTAGAGTTTTGTACATATTATTTTAGTACCCTCCTAGGTTTTAGGTTACATCGGGAGATGATTGTGTTATCATATCTTACATGCAGTTCTTCCTTGCACCGGATGTGTTGTGCACACCCATCTTGCGGATGGTAAGTCAATATGATTTTAAAATGTTTTTTTCAAAACAAAATATAAGACAATATTTTTGAAATTTATTTAACTATATTCGAAAGAGAACATTGGATCCGGGCACCATAAAAGCAAATTCACTCATTATTAAGAATATTTATCATCTGTAAATATGAGATATATTATCACTATAGTATTGCTATTATGGTGATTCAAGCCCCATCCATTATAAAATATTTTAGTAGCAAAATGTCCCTTTCCACATTTGAGCTAAATGGAAATAAATAAATAACTGATGCACGTTTATATTAAGTTGAGGATAGACTGTTAATTAGCATGGTGCCCATATAAGACAGCTAGGTCCTATGATAATATAAAATCGATTATTTAAGTAGTCATTGTGTTGTGGCTTCAAGTTAAACTGGACATCATATATATCTATATATTTTCCCTTCCACGAGGTGATATTTTAATTTTCAAAAGAAACCATCTAGAAACACAACGAGATACAATCAATGTTACATGTGTTGGCGCTGGTCCAATGGCCATGAACGCTTGGATTTGCTACATGTCTGCTCTGAGACGCAACATGTCAAAATTCACTTAAAAGTCAATATATATATTTATTCATCTTGCCTTGTCTCGTCATATCGCCTTGATGGGATTTATGTTTGATTTTAGTGCATCAAAATTCAAGAAAAGAACAAGGAGAAAGCTAATGGCATGTACAATGGGAGATGCTTAAAGGGGTGTTTAGAAAAATAAACCTTTTTTTGTTCATATGCACCTATATATGAGCCAAAACACCAACTCCCATAAACTAGCATAAATTAGTAAACATATTCATTCATCTTGCTTGTATCGCATGTCTTTGGCCGATGTTGTCGACCGATGGTAGGGAGAAATGTTCAAGAAATCGTGAATCGCTAACTTATCGGTCACTGGTGGAAAAAAGGGCTTTGGTCGCGGTTGGCAACTGCCATTAGTCGCGGTGGCGCAACCGCGACCAAAGCTGCGCGACTAAAGGCCCCCCCCTTTAGTCGCGGTTCCTTACGAACCGCGACTAAAGGCCCGTCCACGTGGGCCGCGAGGCGGCGCCAGGGCGGAGGACCTTTAGTCGCGGTTCTTACGGCCAGCCGCGACTAAAGGCCTCCGCGAGGGTTTAGGGTTTTAGCCCCCCTCCCCCTAAATCTGGTTTCTTTTTAATTTGTATTATTTTATTTCTTTTGGGTTTTAATTCTGAAGGAGTTTCACATATTTAGGCCAACCGCGACTAAAGGCCTCCGCAGGGTTTAGGGTTTTAGCCCCCCTCCCCCTAAATCTGGTTTCTTTTTAATTTGTATTATTTTATTTCTTTTGGGTTTTAATTTTGAAGGAGTTTCACATATTCTACGGTACTTGTATACATACATGCATATGAATGTACAATTTCAAACAAATTTGAAATTAGAACCAAAAAGAATTCAAGAGGAATATACAATATATATTCAATATCGGATGACCATATACAATATATATTCAATATCGGATGACCATATACAATTTTGAACAAGTTAGTTACAAATTCTGGTGCATATAAAGTTCTACGTCATCGTAATAGTGTTCTCCTTTAGGATCGATGACTTCCCTCGCCAACCATCCAGCTAGTTCCTCTTGAAGTGGTCGGAAGCGAGCTTCTGACTAAGCGTCTTCCGGAGGTTATTCCTCGGGATGTTGTTCTCACACGTCCGGTCCCGCTCATTGCGGTATCTCCGGATCCTCTCACAAACATAGTATCCACATAGGTTGGTCCCCGGTGGCTGAGTATCCCCGGTCGTCCGCACTTGCCATTTTAAAATGTAGCTCTTTTTGAATTCACCGACCTTGGTATCTACGAACCGTCTCCAAACCCTACGAGGCAAAGAAAATTAAATAAACAAGAGAGTTATTAATTAGTTACTTGATATTAGGAAATGATGAACGAAATAGGCCGATCGATATAGAGCGCAAATGAATGAAAATAATTACTTTTGCATCATTTTTCTCATGTCGCCCCAAAGCGCCGGATCCATATTCGGAGAGTCGTGGACGAGAGCCGAGGAGGTCTGAACTTTAATTACCATAAGAATCCGGTGGAACCTGCGGACACGATACATGCACGATCATGCATAACTCATCGATTAGCCACATACCATGCATGGAGTAAACAAAAGAGAATGTGCTCAAGACAGAAACACTCACCCAAAATGGTAAGGAAATAGAATATCACTTTTACGTTGCTTGTTTTCTAATAAACCGCCACGAGGTCATCCTCCACGTCGGCGGGGTGGTGTTCTAACACATGTGAATTAACGATGTGTGGGTCAATGAACCCAACATCATGGATGTTCCTTATTCGCATTTCCCGCTTCTTCATTCTGCATAATAGCGTACACAACAAGATAGTTAGGACAGTGCGAGGCAATGAACGAGATGGGGTAGAAATTAATAAATCACTTACGAACGTAGCAAGCGATGATAGATTTGTCGAGGTCGCGCAGATTGAACAGCTGGAACAATTCACTCGGAGGAATTTGTACCCGGTAATGTTTGAAGTGATGCTCATATCTAACTTCCGCATAGATATAGTCTTTGGCGTTTTTATGTTTTATGTAACCCTTGTACCAATTTAGCAGACCTAGCATTTGTCGAGGTAGATCCCCTTCTGCGCGAGGCTCGACGAGAGGGCCATTCTTCACATATGTAAATACTACGTCCTTCATTGGCGCCTCATCAAGGCCTAGCGATTGCACGAAGAGTGATACCTAACTCGGCCGCTTGTTCTGCGGCACTCGTTACGGTCAATCCATGTGCTGCCGCAGGCTGCTATGATATCGGGGGCATCCGGATCGGCGGCTTGCACTATGAGCGGGGCGATCGATTGTTTACTTTGTTCCCCGAGCTGGGCAACTTCTTTCCCCCTTTCTAATTTTGACTCGGCCTCGTCCTTCACGGCTTTCTTCTCCGCCAACTCTTTCCTGTTCTTGAACGCGAGTGCTTGCCTACGAAGTTCACGTAAATAGTCGTCAGGCAGATTCTTCGCGGCTTGGGACGGTGTGTTCAAAAATGACTTAGCCCACTGCTTTTCCTTGTCAGAATATACTGGCTTGGGCTCGCCCTCTATTTTCCTCTTGACGCTCGCCTTCCATTTCTCTAAATCAGCAGCCGCGCCCGCCTCGACTTCCTCGGCACTACTTTCCCAAGGCCTCGTGGGGAGAGGCTTCAGTGATACCTCCGGTACCTTTGTTTTCTTAGGTACGTAAGGGTCCGGGTTAATAACCCGGGACTGCTTCGCCTTCTTCGCCGGAGGTGGATTGGGGGCGGTACCGGTGTCCGATCACCCGCCGGACGAGGACCGGGGGCGGCGGCGTGGGCTGACGTGAATGAGGTGTATTAGGTGAAGCACCACCGCCACCGTCACCGCCACCGCCACCGTCACCGCCACCGCCACCGCCACCGTCACCGCCACCGCCACCACCACCACCGTACGGGGGTGGACTTGTTGGCGCCTCGCACGGAAACTTGATAAATTTCTTCCGCCATAGAATGAGCTGGCGCTTGACATCTCCAAGTCTTTTCACCCCTTCGGGTGTAGCAATGTCAATGTCCGGGTTCTCAAACCCTTGGACTATCTCCTCCACCGTCACACGAGCATAGCCATCTTGAATGGGGTTGTTGTGGTGGAGTGCTCCAGGTGGTAAAGCACTCGCCGATGGCTACCTTCATGGACATGTTCCCGATAGGATAATACGGATGACATGCTTTCATCTCCTTTATATCGTCCACGGGGTAGCGAGGAGGCTCCGGTGCGGTAATTTCGACCACCGGAGGCTCCGGTGCGGTAATTTCTATCGTCGGTGCACCAGCCGGTGAGGCCTCCGTGGAAGCCACGCTGCTTCTTCTCTGCTGGCTTCCGAGATCCATTGGATGATCTTCGACATGCTTGCGCCTGAGCTGCATCTCTTTCGGCGACTAGTACACTCACGGTTTTCTTCATCACATCCATTTCCGTTACCAACTTCGCCACAACATCCGCATCCCGATCCATCTTTCTCTTACGGCTTACGTAACCGTACGGGTCATCGTTCCGGGGAACCCTATTTTCCACGGAATGGGCCCCATGCCTCGTATACGTCCTCCGTGTTCGGGATTCCCGAGGGCTTTTGTCGGGGCGTCGTTCTCTCCGTTGAACCTGATCCTCCCCTCTTGAGCCTCCCTCATTGCCTCAATAAGCTTTTGGGTGGGTGTAATTATTTTGCCCTGATAAACACACTCCCCTGTCTCCGGGTTCGACGATCCCCCATGCCCGTACCACCAGCTTTTGGCCCTTGGGTCCCATCCCTCCGTACTCGGGACGGATTCCTCGCGCCCTCAGCTCGTTCTCCATCTTCTCCCACTTAGGCTGCCAAAAGCGATACCCTCCTGGCCCCATTTTATGATTGTACTCCTTCTTGGCCGCATTTTCCTTATTTTTTTCGATAGTTCAAGGAAGCTGCTCCGATTTCTTTTGCTTCACAAATTCTGGCCAATCATGTTGCGGTTTCTCATATTGTCCTTTGAAATCCGGAGTCTTGCCCTGGTTGACAAAGTCATGGGCTAGATTTTGCTTGTATTTCCGGAATGCGTTGGCCATCCTAGAAAGAGCGAACTGTTTGACTAGCTTGCGCCTCTTCTTGTTTTCCGCAATCTTGTTACCCTCCTCATCGTATTTGCGGTATTCGGAGGTAGAACGAAATGTTCCATAAGCTTGTTGAAGCAATCTTTTTTCTCTCTTATCGACAAAAGTGAAACCAACACGTGCCTTCTTTGGCTCATTCCACTCTCGGCGGGTGATCGAGACGTTGTCTCTAACAACGGCTCCGCATTGGCCGACAAACTTGGTGGCGTTCTTGCTTGGGCTCCGGCGGCCTGCCGGTTTCTTCGTCGACAACATCGATGGTGCATGTTTCTCCTGCTTTCATCGTCTTGGTTGCGCCACGCTTTGACGACGTACTCGATTTTTTCGACGATCCGGCCGAGGGCTAAAATAAGAAAGAGAGTCGCGCGTGTTAGTACACACACATTTATTCAAATCAGTTAGTTGTATCACCAGACGCTCAATATGTATATATATATATACCTCGGCGCCGGAGGTGGTTGCTACTTCCAATTGAAGATCGTCGTTTATCGACGTTTCTTCGGCATCATCTGCTTGCCGACGGCGCCCTTCATCTTCACACTCAAGGTTCGAGATAAGAAGAGATATCATCTTCTTCTTCTCCGGTCGGCACATATGGAATATCGCCTTTTATGATGCCGAACATATGGTCTTCGGCGTCCGGATCATAGTTGTCCAGAATCGGGTCAGCTCTATCGTCCGCCATATGTCGATCCCGAAAACATGTAGTCAAAACAAATTAATTGTGTATATGCCAGCATTATCACATCTCTTCTACATATAAAGAGAGAGGGCGACGAGGGAGGCGAGAGGGGGGACGCGTGTATTAGATGTGTATATGCGGACGATCGACCTCGCCTCGCATGCAGTGACCGCGTGACCGAGAGAACGGTGGTGGTGGCGAAAGGGGGGACGCGGTGACCGCGTGACCGAGAGACCGGTGGCGGTGGCGAAAGGGGACGCAGTGACCGCGTGACCGAGAGACCGGTGTGGCGGTGACCGAGAGGGCGGTGGCGGTGCCGAGGACACATAACCCTCGCCGCCCCCTCTCGATCCCAAATAAAATTTTGTTAAGTTAAAATTTTGATCATTAAGTCTAAATTTTGTGGCGGTGGCGGTGGTGGTGGTGGTGGCGGTGGTGGTGGCGGTGCCGATCCTTCTCTCTCTCGTAAAAAAACAAAAAAAAACCCCGCGCGTATACGGAGGGGGCGGCGAAGGCGTCTCGTCGCCCCCTCCGTATACACGCGGGGTCGGTGTCGAAAGGGCGGTGGCGAAATGGCGGTGGCGGTGGCGGTCCCTCCTTTCTCTCTCTTTCTCTCTAGCGCGCGAGAGGGTCGCGCGGCGCCCCCTCCGTATACACACGGGGCGAGCGCGCAAGTTTTTTAAGTCAAATTTTACTTTTTTTAAGTCAAATTTTCGTTTTTTTAGACAAACTTTTTAAGTCAATTTTTAGTTTTTTAAAATCAAATTTTAGTTATTTTTATATTTGTTTTTGTTTTGTTATTAGTTAAGATCTGTTTACTAAAAAAACAAAAAACAAAAAACAAAAAAAGGCCGGCTGCTCATATCTTCTCTCTCTTTCTCTCCCCTCCTCTCTTTCTCTCTCGTAACCGGCCGGCCGGCGGGCGCGCGGCGGCGCGGCGAGCGAGGCGACGAGGCGGCGGGCGAGGCGGCGGCGGCGGCGGGCGAGGCTAGGACGGCGGCGGCGGCGGTGCGAGGCTAGGGCGCGCGGCGAGGGTCTTCGCGCGCTCGGCGCGCGCGCGCGGCGAGCGATCGAGGGCGCGCCGGCCGTTACCTTGGCGGCGGCGGAGACTCCGTTCGGCAAGGGCGCGGCGAGGCGAGGGCCGCGGCGAGGTCGTCGAGGCGCGGCGGAGGCGGCGGCGGCGTCGAGGGCGGGGCGGCGACAGCGTCTCGGTCGGGCAGCACCTGCGGAGAAGACGATGGGCGCGCGGAGAAGAAGAAGTGGCGCGGGCGCCGCCCGCGCGGGCATTTATAGCTCCAACCTTTAGTCGCGGTTGGGGAGCCCAACCGCGACTAAAGGGTACCCTTTAGTCGCGGTTGGTGACCCCAACCGCGACTAAAGGATTTTTTTCGCCCCAATTTGCGGTTCCCGCGGAGAGGACCTTTAGTCGCGGTTGGCCAGGCCAACCGCGACTAAAGGCCTTTTTTCAAAATTATTTCATTTCAGAAATGTTTAGAATACATATAATATATCAAAAAATTCATAAAAATAAAACTAATTCAATTCAAAATTTTAAAAATACAAATAATACATCAATAAATTCAGAAAAATAAAACTAATTCAATTCAAAATATTAAAAATACAAATTATATATCAAAAAATTAAGAAAAATAAAACTAATTCATTTCAAAATATTAAAAATACATATAATATATCAAAAAATTCATAAAAATAAAACTAATTCAATTCAAAATTTTAAAAATACATATAATATATCAAAAAATTCATAAAAATAAAACTAATTCAATTCAAAATTTTAAAAATACATATAATATATCAATAAATTCAGAAAAATAAAACTAATTCAATTCAAAATCTTAAAATACAAATAATATATCAAAAAATTCAGAAAAATAAAACTAATTCAATTCAAAATTTTAAAACCCCCTCTTCCCGCCTCTTTCCGCCGACCCCCTCTTCCCTCCTCGTCTTCCCGCCATTTCTTCCCTGTCTTCCCGCCTCTTTCTTCCCGCCAATTGTTTCCCGCCAATTTCTTTCGGCCTCTTTCTTCCCGCCAATTTTTTCCCGCCAATTTCTTCCCGCCACTTTCTCCCCGCCTCTTTCTTCCCGCGTCCTGTCTTCCCGCTCCCATTTTTCCCGCCATTTGTCAGTACATATAGGTAGCCCGCCTTGGCCAGCATCACATCTCTACAATCTCTCATCACTCTCTCATGGCTTCCACCGCACCCACTCTAACCTACCAGCAGGTGGAGGAGCTTTGCGCCTCGAACTACCCTTGCCCTCAGGCTATGGTGGTACGGCCGGACTCTGCAGAGCGTCATGGACTACATCACGGCCGGCGATATCCCCCGCCTGCGCTACCCTCAGTTTGAGCCACGAGCGCCGCCCGACGACAGCGACGACAGCAGCGACGACGATGCCGGCAACTTAGAAGGCGACGACTACCAGTACAACGGCGGCGGCTATGAAGACTACGAGTATGCATATTATACGCCTAGGCAGGAGTATGACTAAATCACTCCAAATTTCATGTATGCGGAGTATGACTTAGTCACTCCAAATTTCCTGTATGAAGGAGTATGACTTAGTCACTCCAAATTTCATGTATGCATGCAGGAGTATGACTTAGTCACTCCAAATTTCATGTATCATCAGTGCTATCTCGAGTCAATTGAATCATTCGAAAATGGACACCAAACACATCACGGGTAATATAATTCACATGATTCATTCAACAAAGTTTGGTACAATAAATTATTACACATCATTTCTTCCCTTGTGTCCCCGCTTGCTTACGATTGTGCCGTATCCATGGAGCATCCTCATCATTTAACTTAATGCTTGGGTCGGTGTTCACTTTGAAGGGCGGAATTTCAGCAAACATATTATAATCTTCCGACATGTCCGTCTTGTCCTCCACTCCCACGATGTTTCTTTTCCACTGAAAGAACAATGTGGCGCTTTGAATCATCGCATGATGTACTGATCGTTTTCTTATCTTTCCGTTTCCTCGATTTGCTACTCATGTCCTTCACATAGAAAACCTGAGCGACATCTTTCGCTAGGACGAATGGTTCGTCAAGATAACCAAGATTGTTGAAATCCACCATTGTCATTCCGTATTGCTGGTCCACCTTTACCCCACCTCCTGTTAGCTTGAACCATTTGCACCGGAACAAAGGGACCCTAAAGGAGGGTCCATAGTCAAGTTCCCATATCTCCTCTATGTAACCATAATATGTGACCTTTTGCCCATTCTCGGTTGCTTGCATCAAAGCGGACACCACTGTTTTGGTTGGTGCTCTTTTTATCTTGGGCGATCGTGTAAAATGTATTCCCATTTATCTCGTACCCTTGGAAAGTCGTTATAGTCGAAGATGGTGTCTTGGCCAACATGTACAGCTGATCTACAACCTTATTGTCACTCATTAAATGTTTTCTCAACCAACTGCCGAAAGTCTCCATGTGGGCCTTCCTAATCCAGGATTCGGGCTTCCCGGGGTTGTCCGAGCGTAAAATATTCTTGTGTTTCTCAAAGTACGGAGCAACCAAGCTGGAATTGGTCGGAAGCTGTGTGGTGTGCTTCAGTCGAGAGAATGGCCGTCCATACATATCATTGATTTCCTTCCGATCGTGCCTTTTCCACTTAGTCTCCCCTCGTGCCGCGATTGAGGAAGACCAATCGGCTTAAGGTCGGGAACAAAGTCAACACAAAACTCAATTACCTCCTCATTTCCATAGCCCTTGGCGATGCTTCCTTCCGGCCTAGCACGGTTACGAACATATTTCTTTAATACTCCCATGAACCTCTCGAAGGGGAACATATTGTGTAGAAATACAGGACCGAGAATGGAAATCTCATCGACTAGGTGAACCAGGAGGTGCGTCATAATATTGAAGAAGGATGGCGGGAACACCAACTCGAAACTGACAAGACATTGGATCACATCGTTCTGTAACTGTGGTAGAACTTCTGGATTGATTACCTTCTGAGAGATTGCATTGAGGAATGCACATAGCTTCACAATGGGCAGTCGAACATTTTCCGGCAGGAGCCCCCTCAAAGCAATCGGAAGCAATTGCGTCATAATCACGTGGCAGTCGTGAGACTTCGGGTTTTGGAACTTTTTCTCCGCCATGTTTATTATTCCCTTTATATTGGACGAGAATCTCGACGGGACCTTCATACTCGCTCGGGCATTCAAAAAGATGACCTTCTCTTCTTTGGTCGGAGCGTAGGCGGCACGACCTTGAAACCGTTCCGGATGCCGGTCATCGGGGTCTTTCAAACTTTGCTGGTCCTGCCGTGCTTCCTTTGTATCATTTGACTTCCCATACACGCCCAAGAAGCTTAGGATGTTCACGCAAATATTCTTCGTAACGTGCATCACGTCGATTGCGGAGCGGACTTCTAGGACTTTCCAATATTCTAGCTCCCAGAATATAGATTTCTTCTTCCACATGGCTACGTGCCCGTCAGCTCCCTTCGGAACCGATTGTCCGCCAGGACCCTTTCCAAAGATGACTTTCAAACCCTTGACCATATCAAATACCTCAGCACCGAGTGTGTTCCGCAGGCTTCGGCCGGTGATCTGCCTTGCCGTTGTAATGCTTGCCTTTCTTTCTTACTTGGATGACCTTTCGGAAGAAATCGACGATGCCCAAGGTACACGTTCTTCTTACAATTTGGCAAATGTACACTTTCGGTCTCATGTAAGCAGTGCGTGCATGCATTGTATCCCTTATTTGACAGTCCCGAAAGGTTACTAAGAGCAGGCCAATCGTTGATGGTTACGAAAAGCAACGCTCGTAGGTCAAATTCCTCTTCTTTGTGCTCATCCCACACACGGACACCAGGTCTGCCCCACAGCTGTAAAAGTTCATCAACTAATGGCCTTAGGTACACATCGATGTCGTTGCCGGGTTGCTTCGGACCTTGGATGAGCACCGGCATCATAATGAACTTCCGCTTCATGCACAACCAAGGAGGAAGGTTGTAGATGCATAGAGTCACGGGCCAGGTACTATGGCTGGAGCTCTGCTCGCCAAAAGGATTCATGCCATCCGTACTTAGACCAAATCTTATGTTCCTTGCGTCGGCTGCAAAATCTTTGAACTCTCTGTCGATCTTTCTCCATTGCGTTCCATCTGCGGGGTGTCTCAACTCCCCGTCCGACTTACGGTCCTCTTTGTGCCATCGCAACAACTTGGCATGCTCTTTGTTCCCGAACGGACGTTTCAACCGTGGTATTATAGGAGCATACCACATCACCTTGGCGGGAACCCTCTTCCCGGGTTTCTGGCCCTCAACATCGTCACCGGGGTCATCGCCTCGATCTTATAACGCAATGCGGTGCATACTCGGGCATTCATTCAAATTCTCGTATTCACCGCGGTAGAGGATGCGATCGTTGATGCATGCATGTATCTTCAGAACCTCTAAACCTAGAGGGCAGACAACCTTCTTTGCTTCGTACGTAGTGGCGGGCAACTCGTTATTCTTTGGAAACATATTCTTCAACATTTTCAGCAAGTTTTCAAATGCCGAGTCAGCTACACCTGCCTGTGCCTTCCATCTCGGCAAATCCGAGTGTGCAGCCCAGCTTTTTCAGACCATCATCGCATCCGAGGTACGGCGCCTTCCTGTGATCCTCTAACATGCGATCCAAATTCTCCCTCTCTTTTTCAGTTTCGCAGCGTCTCCGTGCATCGGCAATGGTCCGACCAAGATCATCAACGGGATCATCACGTGCCTCTTCTTCACCTTCCCCTTCACCTTCCCCTTCACCTTCAGCATCCTCCATGAAAGTATCACCGAAATGAGCAAGATAGCTTTCATCGATGAAATCATCCCCTTCTTCATCTTCTTCCATTATAACCCCTCTTTCTCCATGCTTGGTCCAACAATTATAGCTTGGCATGAAACCGTGCCGAAGCAGGTGCATGTGAACATCTCTTGAGGAAGAGTAACCCTTCTGATTCTTACATTTAACACATGGACAGATAACAAAACCCTCCCCGCTTGTTCGCATTAGCCACTACGAGGAAATCTTTCAAACCCGCATCGAACTCGCCGGAGAGTCGGTTACCGTACATCCATTGTCGATTCATCTGCATTATTATAATATAAAATATATAATTAACCATCATGCATTTGTTAAACTAACTAGCTACAAACAATATAAATTAAACAATGAACTACACACACATGCACATTTTATCAACGACACATCAAAGGTTCAAGTTGCTAACCGCGATCGAGGAGGAAAAAATAAATGAGAAAGCTCAAGTGTGGCTCCAACACTTCATATCATGTTTGTTTCATGCTCTTGGGGCATTTCATCAAACACCTTATGTGCATAAGAGGAACCAAAAGCAAACCTAACACCCACTTGTGAGCTTGTGAAGAGAATGGCACCAAATGGCTAAGTGTTGGCTGCTGGATGGGTATATATAGGGGAGGGGCTTTAGTCCCGGTTGGCCTGCCGACCGCGACTAAAGGCCTTCGGGCACCTTTAGTCGCGGTTGGCCTGGCCAACCGCGACTAAAGACCCCACGTGCACCGGCTGGCCACCGAGCGCCCTGGGCCCAGGCCTTTGGTCGCGGTTCTCCTCCCGAACCGCGACTAAAGGTACCATTTGTCGCGGATCCTGCAGCATCGCGACTTATGGGGCTCACCCGAAGCCTGTTTTTCCACCAGTGGGTCAGCCTCAAAATGGAGATTAATCGCTTATCGAACGATTAATCGATTTTATCGGTTAGCCATTTATCGACTTAATTTTTGTAAATTCTATTTTTCGACACTAAATTTTCTATAATATGCTATGTACAGATAATATTGAAGCATTGAATAGAAGTATTACATTGATTCATTGCATTTGAATCAACAAAAATGGAAATATTGAGCTTTTACAAGACTATAGAAGTAAATATCGATTGCCATACCGAATTTCAACGAAATTGCATAGAAAACCGGCCAAAATATCGGTCATCCGACTAAAAATCGGTCGAAATATTGGTGCGGCGATAAATTAGCCGAGATGTCGAAATCTTATCGGTAACCAGCCGATCCACGATAAATCGGCCGATAAATCGGTATCTCGGCCGATTTTTTGAACAGTGGTAGGGAGTATGTTCATAGGGACATAAGCCGTGGCTAAACAAATTATGAAGGTACATATCAACGCAAAATGTTAGGGCTCCTTTGATTCATAGGATAGCAAAAAATATAGGAATAGTAAAAGCATAGGATTAGGAATGACATATCTAGTTGAATCATATAGGAAGAGAAGTTCTCTTTGATTATACCAAAGGAATTTTCCATAAGCTATGACCTAATGTTTTGTTTCCCATATGATTTGCACTACAAAATTTCTATAGAATTAGTTCCTACGTGATATGTTCCTATGAATCAAACAACTAGCATAGAATTTTTTTCCATAGGATCAAAATCCTACACTAATCCTATGCAAATCTTATGAATCAAATGGGCCCTTAATGTCAACTGAGAACCGATTTGAAAAGTATTTCTCAATGACTTTGAACGAAATGAATATGTTGCAACCACATTTGTACTTTTGACTAATATTATCGTGAGACCCAGGGGGATAGAGCTGGTGGTGGTGCTGCGAGTGAGAAACTCATGGCGGCGTTTTGGTCGTGGGCGACCGACGGATCCGAGCAGGGAGGCAGGAACAATCCTGTGGTTGTGGGCGAGTTCAGCTTCCCAAATCTTTTCCTTTCCTGAACCCAACAACAACGGTCGACACAGGAACAGAACCGTTCCAGACCTCAGAAAGAAACCCAAAGGATTCTTGAGAAGCTTGCGAAGCCAGAGGCGAAAGCAGCACCACGGCTGCGTCTGCCACGGCACGGAAACATGCGGAAAACTTGGCCTGCTCCTGAGCCGTCACATTGCCTGCCATTCACTGCGTCGGCGTCCCCGCCCATTCCCTCCGTTCCCGTGTAACATCTCGTCCCGCGATTCAGGTAAGGTAAGCCGCCGTAGACGTACAGTGAAATGGGAAATATACTACTGGTCACATCCAAGCTGAACTCTCTCTCGTTCGTACATGATAAGCGCAACGAGACACGGGGGCGGCGGCCATGGCCACGCAGCCGCACAGTTCCGCGCCTCCGGTGGTGTCCGATCTCAGAGAACCAGTGTGCGTGCGTGCGTGCGTGCGTGTGTGTTTGGGCTACCGCCTAGCTAGTACTACCACTACAGTACTCGATTGGGATTCAGTAACTCAGGTCGTATCAATCTTGATCCCAGTCAGTCTACGCCGAATCCCTGATCCCGACCTGTCCACAGTAAGCAAAGCAGAGTACCCGTTGCGCATCATCTGCTGCCGACCATAATTGCACTCCATGGATACACCCATGGAACCTGCGACGATCGCTACATTATTCGAACTGTACTCATGTACCGGGTTGTATCCCGTCCCTTGATAAGCCTGCTTCCAAGTTTTGCTCTAAGTTAGAACTAGGAAAATTGCCCGTGCGTTGCAACGGAAAGTACACACTTGTTAAAATGTTGACATGACAGGAAAATTGGGCAAGGAAAAATAGAAAAATATGGGTGACCGAAAACAACACTATATACTATGTCCAATTCAATAACAAATGTTGGGTAAATGTCATAAACAGATCTCAACTTCTCGAAAAACGTATAACTGAAGCAATCAGGATGATTTAATATGTACGACAAATTGAATAGCCCAATACAATTGCTTAAAAAATGAATTTATAGGAAAAATTAGAAAGAAGAATTCATGGCACAATTATAATTAAATTAACTGCATGGGATCGTTCGATAGTGGCGGAGTACTCATGTACTCCTATATGTTTCCTACTTTAGCAGCTTCTTTTATCTTTCATCATGGCCCTGAATGCTCAGAACTTAAACATTTCAGCAAATTGTTGAGCCAGAACTATGATAGGCAGCTGGAAATTATACGAAATTGTCATGTTTCTTGCCTACCACAGTCCAGTAAACGGCTGTGACGACCACATACCGAGATTCCCTTTTTTGCCTCCGAAATTTTTTCCTCCAGTTGACTAATATATCCGATAGTGGAATCCCCAGTTTGCCGAGGACTTTTTGTATACTGATAGTCTAAAGCAAAGTGCTTAATTGATTCTCCTCCCTAACAGCCGAACAGGCAGAGCTCATTATTCTTTTTTTGCTTGAAGAGATTGTTCTCACTTCGATCCTTCCTTTCACCCTGACCCAAGCAGAAATCTTTTTTTGGGCGCAACACATTTCCAAATAGAGTGGCAGTAATATGTTGAATGATTCAGAATCCCTCCCTAGTTACCGAACACGTACATATGGTTTCACTGTTTCAATATTGTTCATTCTCTAGGCACTTTTATTTGTCATAAAGAAGAGACTGAATTCTTAATGCAATAGAAAAAAAAAGTTGCTGATTTTTCAGAGGCAATTCGGGTTCTTCGCTCAGACGTAGTCGGCAACATCCAATCCCGGCCCCAATGGCAATAGTACTTACCAGCCCCAAAGGTAAGGTCCTCCCACTGCTCCCACGTAAGCAGCAAAACCACCACAATGGAGGACTATCCCGCGTCGCATCCAACATCACCGGCGCTGGCCGCCTCGGCGATTTCGCCGCCGAGGGCCTCCAGGTTTGCGGCGTGCATCAACTGGTGCATTGTTTCACACAGCCTCCCTCACGTGCTCAAATTCCTCCGCGATGCACAATACATCAGTGTGAATTTCGAGCTGCAGCATCTAACGCCCATGGATACACCCATGGAACCTGCGACGATCGCTACATTATTCGAACTCTACTCATGTAGCGGGTTGTATCCCGTCCCTTGATAAGCCTGCTTCCAAGTTCTGCTCTAAGTTAGAATTTAAATTTTTGACCAATTTTATTACAAAAATTCAAAACATGTAGGGTATCAACCCGGTATGATATGGAACTACATTTTAACACGATTTTACTGATACTAAATTTCTGCTGTATTTTAACACGATTTTACTGATACTAAATTTCTGATGTAGTTATTGCAAGTTTTTCCAATAAATTGGTCAAACTTTTAATATTCGAGATACCACAAAAGTTACAAGTACGCTTATTTGAGAACGGAGTGAGTATAATAGAAGAAGCAAAGTATATTTCAGAATAATAGTATTGATAATACATCTTTGTCACTCAACAACTAATTTTCCTTCGAAGGGCCTTAGGCCGATCTTTATTAAGATAGGAGAAAAAGTACAGCAGACTCCAAGCTGGAGCGACAAATAGATGGAAGATGAGAACAGGACAGGGCCAGTCTTCGCCAAACGCTCTAACGAGAATACAATGCGAACTGCGCTCAACAGAAAGACTAAGGTTGCGGATCTACTCTTCCGGGACAGCGATCAGGCCAGCATGCCGCCACATCGCAATATCATCCCTAATGCCCTGAAAAACCTCTTGCACAGAGTGCTTCGCTCCTTCAAAAATCCTCAAGTTTCTCTCTTTCCATATTCTCCAGTGAGCAAGGACTACGACCGTGTCGAAATCGCGCCTCCGCACCTTGGGCACTTGTTTCCTAGCCAGCAGCCACAAGTCTTCTGTGTTTGCGAAGTTTTGGCCGGGTACGGGGATCCTGGCGGATGCCCATGACCTGATCTTGCGCCATACCTTGGTGGTGAACCTGCATTGGATGAACAGGTGGGCACAGGTCTCATCCTCCGACTGGCACAGCTGGCAGGTGGTGGAGTTTGGCCATCCACGGCGTTGGAGATTATCTGCCATTAGACACCTCCCGTGTACGACGAGCCACATGAAGAATTTGCACCGGGCTGGGGCCTTCGACTTCCAAATCGGTCTTGCGCAGGAAAAACACTTGTTGGCTGCAAAGAAAAGGGAGTATGCACTGCTGGTGGAGAATGTGCCATCGCTAGAGTGGCACCAGACGAGGGTGTCATCGGTGCCAGTATAGAGTCGAACCTGGAGCAGCTCATCCCAGAGATGAACATACTGGGCCATCGCAGCTCTAGACACCCCTCCTCTGGTATCTCAACGAAATGCTACAACTGGGGAAAATACCGAAAATTGGGAGAAAAGAGAAGAAATCACTATTTTTTAATAGAAAAATGAAGAGATTATTTCATGAGTGTTACTAGAGTTTTTCTTCTCTATACTATTTTCTTTGTATAACTATTATGGGTTTCAAAAGTTTATGTTTGCATTTTTTTCTTACAATTTCATGACTTTTTACTTTTGTTTATTCATTTTTTCAGATTTATCTATCTTCCCAAATTTGCTTCAAAGGTTTTGTTTGTTGTGATGCCACTTAATCTACTCCCGGTGTTCACTAATGAAAACCTTTTATTATTTTTCAAAATATATGTATTTAGAGTCGTTTTACCGTGTAGATTCACTTATTTTAATTAGTATTTATTCTGCTTTAAAATATCTTACATTACTGAACAAAGAGGTATTAAACTACTTCAGATCGAAAGAGCAACCAAAATATTTAATCGGGGAGCTTATAGCCGTGGGACCAAAAAAATAATTCTTTCCATCTATATTATAAAATCATTTACTGCTATATGTAAATTCAGTATATTAACCTATTGTTAAAAATACAATCTCATATACAATATCACTCGTATGTATATAGAAAAGTTCCATGATGCGCACATTAGTCCCCGAGGAACCGTTGGATTTTTGTTTTGTTTTGTTTGCAGAGTTGACCTACGATACTACGTATTGCCTTCCTGAACTGTCAATTCCCACAAGCAGTTTCAGAAACCCAGTAGATACAGTGAGTACTCCTGTCTTTGTACGTACGAGGCACAAACCCAGATGATTGCACTGCTCTCTCTCGCTCGTTTAGACAGAGCTCAGTCGGGATAGAAGCTAGGATCTGCATGTCGATCTGTCCTAGCTACTGTAAAGCTCTGTGCACTACTAATGTGTACTGGTTGAAGAGAGAAACGATCTTCGACAGGAACAATTCAGCAAAAGAATGTCCTTTTTTTTAACATTCATAACATCATTATGATGAGTTCTTTTTTTTTGCGAAGAAGGACTGATATTACTGAAACATGGTTCTTACAGAAAGGTCCAGAACGAAAGAAAAATTACAAACAGGTCCAGCTGAACCCCGATGAAGAAGCCGAAGAGCAGACCGCTCCGCCGGCACGCCGCCGCTGCTCCACCACACACGCATTGGATCAGGAGGAGTCCCTCTGCGGACGGGAAGTCGACGGTCCTCTGCTTCAAGAAGCCTCCACCCTGCTCCGCCCTCGCCATTGCCATATCTCACCATATCAGAGCCATCAAGATCTTCAACGCCCGAAGCCGCCACCTCGCGATCTTCGGTGAGGGAAGGCCAGACTCGACCACTCCGAGGAGCAGCGAGCCCGAAGACAGCAGAACCGCGACGGAGCTCCACTGGAGCCGCACCATCAGATGGGGATCCCGCCGTCACCAAAAGCCACTCCGGCCACACCGCCTCCACCCCAGCGCACCACACACCCCTAGACTATATGTACAGCGGGATCCGTCGATTCCCCGTCCTCCCGCCGCCGGAATGGCCGCCGGAGGGCGGGGAATCGGGCGAATCGTCGGCGACGAGCTGAGGAGCGCGGGTGAGCCCAAGAAATCGCCCTTTCGTTACTGTAGGTGGGGAAAAGCAGATGGTCCAAAACATTATGATGAGTTCTTGGCGTACTCCTAGCCGGTTGATGACTTTATTAATTTAAACTTATGTTTAAACATCATTACGATGATAGGTTGGTATTTTCATTCGTTTATCAATTCGCCTAATTTCTTTATATCGCCATAAATTAAGCTTGCTCGAGTTCCAAAAAGCCATATTATTTGCATAATTGGAAACTCTGTTGACTGGGAGTGGATTTTTACCCCGAGCTACATGTAGGTTTCTTTTTTTTTGCAAAATTCGAATTGGGGTTTTAAACTTTAAAAAAATCGAAAAAAATCTAGATATTGACAATGATGTGTTCTACCAATCTGTAAAATTTGAAGACGAGATACCTTATATTCTAGGCTCCAAAAAATGGAAAAATTCTACAGATTTTATAGATTTTGAAATCTTACAGTGTTCACTACTATAGATGTCAGAACTTGTCATTTTTGCATAACCCCAAATATAACTATATAAGGTATTACAAGTTGCAAGTTTCCACATTTGTAGATCATGGTATTGTCTACATGTATATTTAATTTTAGATATTTTTGAAACTATAAAATGTCGAGCTAAATGTAGGGTGTAGCTCGAGCTAGACCTGTGGTTTCCGGGACTTTTTTTGATTATTCTGTCTACTCAGCTTTATAATCTTTGTTCTCTGACATCATCAGTTGCCTGAGCACCCTGTTAATTAAGGGCTAGGGTTTATCCTTTGAAGAGGATCAAATTATCCAGTTGATGCTAGTTGATAAGATATCATACATGTAGTGGTCTTACGTACTCTTTGCTCCTACATTGAGGCAAAGTAAAGATCTCCATTATGCAACTTTCCACCAAGATCACACGTACACACCCATGACACATGCATCTCCTTCCTCTCTCGTCCCATCACGCCGTACTAGGCAGTAGCACAGTACGCCTACAGACGTGAGACTTCACCTCGCCCATGCCCGTCGTCTCCCTCGGCCGCTCCGTGTATATAAACGAGGGAGCACATCGCTGCGTTCCATTCCCGACCAGCACTCTCTCCTTTCCCATTCCATCCCGAAACCAAAATCTGCCGGAGGAAATGGGGCGTCGCCTCTGCAGACGCAGTAGAGCCACTGCGCTCCTGCTCTTCCTCACCCTCTCCGTCGTCTTGGCCGCGCCCGGCGTCAACGGCTCAAGAAGTTACAGGCGGCCGGGGGTGGGCTCCGGCGGCGTCGGCGGGAGGCTGTTCGGCGGGTACGAGCTACCGCGCGCGAAGCTCATCCCGCCGTCCGGCCCGTCGGAGCGGCACAACTCCGTCGGCCCGGAGCTGGAGTTCGAGCATCAGCAGCGCAAGCCATGACGTACTAGTCTTCTGCATCTCCATGTAGCACAGTTTGTCCTGAAAGTTAATACCGGCCTGCCTATGTATATCTCATATCTGTGTACGCACGTACGCAGGCGATGGTCATTAGAGATTGTCGCAAAACATGTAGCGGCATGCATATGGTTTTTTGCTTGACATTTTCTTCTTTTCGTATAGAAGCATGAACTTCACGATCTACTAATTACTACTGTTAGATTTATACACTCCGCAGACTGCGGCAGTCCAGCTCGGTTTGCTGCTTTCGGTCGAATGATACTCACTAAGAATTAACTTATGGAATGAAATTTCTCCGGTTGTATTAACCGTCCGGCCTTGTCTTTATTTTATTCTCGCTCAAAGAAAGAGCAAAAGGGCAAGCGGTGAACGGAGAGTTTTTATTTTTTTCCCTTCTGAAATTGCAAGCGATGAACTGTCCCAGGACGTCAGCTTCTAATCAGGGGCGTGTGCAGCAAAAGTTTGGCAGAGTGAATCTTCAAACAATTGTCATTTACCCCATTATTGCTGCCTATGTATCTACTGTCGTCTGCAGCAAGTAACCCAAGTACCCAGCAAGTGTAGTCACATTTCCTCTGAAAAGGAAGCTCTAGCTCATGTACATCAAGTACTGTACCTCTACTTGTTTCTTTGGCATGTAAAAGAACAATTCAATTTTTAAGTACGTACACATGCATGCAAGGTGGCGTCGATCGATAATTGGTGAGGAAAAGGTGGCGACGGATGATGATCGATGGTACAGTGAAACAAATCTACTGCTGACGCTGGACTGCTTGTGCTACATATATATGGAGGCAGGTAGCGACCACTGTAGCACGCATCAGGCAGGTTATGGGCGCTGGCCTTTTGCTTGCTTGACCATAGAACCGAAGATCGTACGTACTAGTCTAGTACCTACACAAACAATATAGGAGAAAGAGTGAGAGAACTATGAGTAGTATTGTACATTTTGTGAGATGTACATGTACAGCGCCTGATGCATACAGTCGATGATAGTGTGAGGGCATCTCTTGCTGCATACGCCCCTCGTGCATTGCTCGAACGATTAAAATGCACGGTGAAATACTTTCATTCTTTTACTGTTATGCAAGGTCATTTTGGTACTAGAAGGCTTCACCACATGAACCATACCCGGGTTAGTAGCGGCAATCGCTAACAACAACCTAGGGACACGGTTGTAGGCTTCGGCTTCCTTCCAATCACCGTACAACATCTTGAATGCGAATTGTTTGGCCTTCCATGCCTTCCCGTACTTGACGTTTTAGTCAAAGCGGGATTTCACCGTATTTTACACGGACCCAATACTAATGGTTGGAAGTGATGATATCTCAGCCGAGAGCTTGTATGCAATGAACTTGAATGTGAGTTGACGATGGTCCGGCTGCGAATCCGCGCCATCAAGGTTCTTC
Organism: Lolium rigidum; assembly: GCF_022539505.1. NCBI lineage: Eukaryota > Viridiplantae > Streptophyta > Magnoliopsida > Poales > Poaceae > Lolium > Lolium rigidum. The sequence goes on along the minus strand of NC_061514.1, from coordinate 22,509,774 downwards.
CCCCGGCACGTGTGCGTCGATACACAACTTGTTATGTGCCAAGAGGGCCCTCCCTTCAAAGGTCTTGCACGGACAACCCATAGGCACCGTTTATCTTCACATTTGACAGTGAACCGCTTCTTCAAGTTCGAGTTAACAACGATGTATAGGCGATGATGCTTAATCGAGAACTCCTTGATCCATACCTTCAATTCCAAGAATGTATCGAACGTCAACCCTTTAACTATCACATTCGTCCTGGCATCCACATCCCGCTTGAAAATTGGCCTAGCTCCAAGAAGCAAACTCTTGCCACCATCAAGCACGGCCCCATCCGCAAGACTAACATCTCGGAACAATGGTATCCGAATATCCCGTCCAGATACCTTCTTGAAGATGTCGGCTCTTTCAGCTTCCTTAGCCATCAACCCATCCTCATCAAACTTCTTCATCGGGACCATCATCACCCGAGTCCGAGGCATAACATCGGGAATAAGGAATTGAGTGGTCCATGTCCTCTTGCGTCAAATATGCATCCAAATCACCAACATTATTGTAATTCATCTCGAAACCATTCTCATCATCGTCATGCTCGTCATACTCCTTCTCCAACCGTGCATCTTGGATAATGGGGGATTCGGTGGCTTCTTCTTGGCTCATGGGTGGTGGACTCCTAGCATCAACAGGGGAGGAGCGCCAATTAAGGTCAATATGCAAATTAGCATCAACCGTCTTGGTTGCAAAAAAAACTCCAGAGCCTTGTCTTGTGACTCAGCCACCATCTCCTTGTAAACGGGTCAACCCGTTGCTCGGAGTTGATACGCATTGTCTTCCAATGATTGTGCATTCCAAACCCCACATTATGTCTCCCCTCTAGCTCAACACCATCAATTGGCTCATTCTAATTTAATTCAATCCTCACTTGAGCCACCACCTCGGCATAGTTAGGGCTACGGTCAAATACCAAGTCAATCTCTTCCGGCTTCGGCTCTATGTTTTCCTTTAAGAAAGCATCCTTATCCACATATGATGAACATGAACAATTTTTTCCATCCCTAGCGTAAAGTCAACAACACGTACATACATGTGCACAATAGTTAGCCATAGTCAAAACAAATCAAGCTAGGGTTTCTAGCCATACAACCTACCCCTAACACTTGTCCTACTTAACAAATCCTACCATTACAAAGAACTTGAGTTCACTTGCCAAATCAAGTTAGGGTTTGACACTTAGGGTTTCACATCTAGATCCAACCAAATACATCAATTTATTGGATGAAAAGGAGGGGAACAGAGGAGATTACCTCAAGGAACGGGTTGGGGATGATCTCCACGGAAAAATCCAACGAAATCCACCAAGATTTTAGAGGGATTTGGGTAGGGAGAGAGGTGAGGTGGCTGGTCGGAGGAGGAAGATTTGGGTGGGGGGAGTGAGGTGTGGTCAGGCTGGTCACACATAAGTGAATGTGTGGTGCCCTTCAGAGCGGCACCACACATTCTAAGTGTGGCGCCCATGGAAGCGGCGCCACATGCCCTGCCACGTCGGCTGGTCAATGGCGCGCAGCGTCGATCGTGCCACGTAGGCCAGGATGTGTGGCGCCGCTCGCAGGGACGCCACACAAGAAGGTGTGGCCCCGGTGAAGCGCCACACAAAAGGGTTAGTCCAGTAAAATAGTTTGGCCAGAGGATCATTTTGTGCTTTTTTTTCACAAAAGGATTATTTTAGTCAAAATAGCCTACAACCTTCCGACCACACGGCGGCGACTGGGTGATGGATTCCGGCGCAACGATGAAAGCCCACCCATGATAGAAGATGACACCCTGGTAGCTCTTCAAGTAATTGTTGAAAAAACTTACTCCGTAGAACAATCGTGCAGCTGAGCCAATTTCATATTAAGGAAGGTAACATTAAGGTGTTACGAGAAAACGTCCAACTAACAGTATATTGAGAAAATCCGACAAGAACCCAGTCGCAGCAACATAGAATTGATTCAGAAAACATTGTGACAAAAAAAAATGCAAGATGCAAATATAGCACCGATACCAGAGTTACGTTGACTTAGCATACAAAATAGTCTGCAGTAAGCCATACTAGACTGAGCAGACTTCTCTAACCATAGTCACATGGTTTTGTTCTTAAACTACCTTATAATAATTGTTTTGTTGTGTTAACCACATGCAAATCAAAGAGAAGTGTTTTTTCGCTCATCATTTTACCAAAATAACCTGATGAAGAAACTGGTAGCTATCTAATAGGATCAGTCACTCGATCCTGTCTGCTACTAGAATCCATCCACTATATATGGACCGGTAATAAACAATGGCTCACCCTGCTAGTTCTTTAAATAATAAGTGTTTAAAATCATCAAAACATAGTGCAGCTGAGAAAAATTCAAATTTAGGATGGGAACCAAAGGCATTCTGTAGGTTCAGCATACAGTTGAGCAATTTCCAAGAATATGTAGTGTTCAGAGGAAATGTGTGCATAACTGTATTGGGAAAATCAGACAAAATTCAGTGGCAGCAACACTGAACTATTCAGATATGGACGCGAATTGAATGGAATGTGACAAAACAGCAATACCGGAGTTACAACTGAGTTAGCACAGGTTTGCAAACACGTTGAACCTCAGAAGAAAACAAACATCATAAGTAGTATTCTACTAAGGTTCCAGATAATATAGACTTCAAAAGTAAGAACTGGATCATACAAACTTGACAATACTACAAATGTGAGAAGTACCGAGGTTGGACAAGACACAAAACAAGACAGACCAACAGGCAAGGACGACTAGCGCGCCTAGGCGAAAGAGCAAACTTAGATTGAGGAGCTACTCACATGCGAATGGATCAGCTAAATCCAAATCGCGGACATGCATGAATTCCCAATGGTTGCGGATACTTTTGTTGGTTGTCAAATAAAACTTGGCACCTCTTGACGCCCTGTTGTCTAGCTGAAGATCCCGGAATTGTTTCGACAAGAACTCTTTGTCGTCAAGCCTGGAATCAGCATAGTACTCTAGCGTCATCGACTCCAGCACTCTGGCGTTCAGCACAAAGAATGTCGCGAAGTTAAGCTGCGTCTTGTTGCCGAGATACGATCCGAGCACGATGGTCTTGAGGCGGATGTCAAGGCATTTGATGAGATCGCGGTGTTTGCGACGCCACAGATTGCTTGGCCCTGACTTGGGTAGCTAATTAAAAAGAACATACAGGCAAACAGTGAGATGAACAAGTTGTGAAGAGAAGAGCAGATGAAAAGAGTGGAAGGAAGAATCGTCACCCCACCCGAATGTAGAGCTTCTCCAGGCATGGGAAGCATCTCATCAGCTGAATAACCCTGTCCAAGCTAAGAGTATCCATATTCAGAGATAACGTCTTGACGGTGCGCACCACCGTTACCAGCTGCTCATCTACGATGCGGAGACCCTTTTTTGTCAAGTATGAAAAACCATGTTAGGCGATGAACAAGTCAGGTGGTAAACTTTTCCTTGTTTTTGCACACAGGAATGAATGCAAATGAGAAGCGTGAGGACGCGCGGTACCTGGATGACAGTTGAGCCTAACACGAGCCTGGAGAATCCACTATAATAGTGCTCATCATTGAGGTAGCCCAGAGTCTCGAGTTTAGGCGCGGAGACCACCGTGACATGCAGACGGGTGCCGGAGTTGAGGAGGAGCAGCCTCTCAAGACGAGGGGCGTTCTCGACGACGATCTTGCCGAGCAGTAGCGGACACATCGGACGCCGTAGGCCGGTCAGGCGCGCGCCGACGCTTACAAGGCTAAGGGAGTTGATCCGGACGCAGTTGACGCCCATGCAGTTGCTAATCAGCAAGTGCTCCAAAGCGGAGCACCCGGCGATGAGGCTGTGCAGCGACATCTCCGAGATGGCGACCTCAGAGAGCCCGAGGTGCTTGAGCACGGGGAAGTGGAGCCCGTGGAGGGCGGCGTCGGCGAGGGCAGTTTTTTCGACGGTGACGGCACGGAGGGTAGGCGAGAAGCGAAAGATGGACATGGCCGGAGGCGAATGCTGGTTGCTGGAGAACTCGAGCTCCTCTAGGTTGTCGAAGGCGGCGGACCGGAACCAGGCATCCGTGGCGCCGGGTGGGTCGGCCAGGAGGTTGGCGTCGACGCAGAACCGGCGGACAGGTCCCCGGTGGGAGGAGAGCGTCGTCGCGACCATGCCGGCGTAGGCGGCATTGTCGGCGGTGAGGTCACGGCAGTCGAGGTTGAGAGGCGCGGAGCACCACAGAGGACGCCACCTGGTGGCGAGGATCTGGGTGCGGGCGGCCTCCTTCGTGGGGAGGAAGGAAATGATGTGGCGGAGGTTGTCGTCGGGGAGGTTGCTGATGCGGTCGGCGCCTCCTCCGTCCTCTTCACCCGCTCCGCCTCCGGGAACTGGCGCCACCTCCATCACCTTGGCCGGTGGGTTAGGGCTGTGGTGGCAGAAGCGGAGTCATCGACGCAGCGATGGAAACTGCTACTAACGACGCAGGAGTAGTAACTGCTAAGAACCTAATTAGTGCTCTTACTCAGTTTTAAAAAACAATTAGTGCTCTTACTCCAAATTCATGCAGGGAATATTGCAGACTTGGGGCTATGCTTCCGGGGATTATACATTGGTGGAATTTTCCATGTATGGTTCAGATTTTGTTTTCTTAAATTTCTCCACCGTGTTTTCTTCGGATGCTTCATGGCAGATTTGGTACCAAAATTTAGCAGGGATTTCTCTCCGTTTCAATCCACAAGTTAAAACCAACTAAAGGGAGGAATTGAACTAGTGTTCAAGACAGAAAGTGAAAAGACTAAGTCACACTAGGGTCAATCTGTAGTTCACACTGCCTTGGAAAAAATATCTCTCGATTGTATAGACACCTCCGTAAAGAGGTTTAAATGCTCCACACGTTATAGAGGCGATCACAAACGGAGCGTATGTAAATAATCTGCATACTGTTATCACCAGATTTTGGCCAAATCAGGAAGTGGGCCGTAAGAGAGACGGGCTTGGAAGATCACACGTGGAAGATCTCTGAAGCGGCCTTGCGCGAAGAGTTTGGGCTAGACTGCCCGTGTATCTTTAATTATGGTAGATTATATCTTAGATTAAAAGTTAGAGTTTTACCCGTGCACGGTTAGGTGCACGCCTAAATTAGAAAGTCCCCTGGACTATAAATATGTATCTAGGGTTTATAAAAAACAACAACCAACGTTCAACCAACCAAATCAATCTCGGCGCATCGCCAACTCCTTCATCTCGAGGGTTTCTATCGGTAAGCAACATGCTGCCTAGATCGCATCTTGCGATCTAGGCAACACAAGCTCCACGTTGTTCATGCGTTGCTCGTATCGAAGCCTTGTTGATGGCGAGCAACGTAGTTATCATAGATGTGTTAGGGTTAGCATAGTTCTTCGCGTAAACATGCTATCGTAGTGCAACCTCGCATATCTAGCCGCCCTCACACCTATCTCAGGTGTGGGGGCGGCACCCCGCTTGATCGTTATTTAGTAGATCTGATCCGTTACGATTGCTCCTTGTTCATCAAGGATTAGTTTAATATCTGCAATAGTTAGGCCTTACAAGGGGCTGGAGGATCCAGCGGCACGTAGGGTGTCGTTCGTTAGTCCTAGACGGGATGTTCCGGGGATCAACCTCGTGTTGGTTTTTAGGCCTTGTCTAGGATCGACTTACGATCACCGTGCGTGGCCGCGAGGCCCAATCCTGAGTAGGATGTTCCGATTATGCGGTGAAAACCCTAAATCGTCGTAGATCTAATTAGCTTTATCTTGATCAAGCAGGACCACCATATATTCGTGCACCCCGTACGAATCATGGGTGGATCGGCTCCTTGAGCCGATTCACAGGATAACCTGAGAGCCGATCGAGGCTCGTATTTAATGTTTACGTGTATGCCATGCAGGAAACTAAGCGAGGCATCTCCATCACCTTCCCGACCGGGTATAGGTCAGGTGGCACGCCCTTGCAATCAGCATCGGACGTGTGACCAGAAGGCTTTGCGGGCCGTCGCTCGGAGGGACCTCGGCCAGCCGCAGCCCTAGGTTGTTCCCGGCTCTACGGTGTTGCCCGTCGCTGCCCGCCGGTGGGTTTCTGACGCCAACACATTCTGGCACGCTCGGTGGGACAAGCTTCTACATCGACCACGTCGCCATCTACATCTGAGATGGCGGACGGCACGCCAGTCACGTACGAGGACTTGACCGATGAGCTCAAGAAGAAGTATGACGAGATTAAGGTCATCCTCGAGGCCGACCTCATCGGCTCTTTTCACAGAACCCGTTCCCATGGCATCAGGTGGAAGGGGTTCTCGCCTAATGGTGCACTAGATGGGATAGACCTCTCTGCCCCATCGGAAGAACGCACCAGTGTCCCTGCGGCAGGAGATCAACTACCCGGTGGCTCACTCGCTACACCGCCACTGCGAGAACCTCGGTCAACACGTTGGAGCGTGTCGCTCTTCGCGTGATCCAGGAGATCATGAGGCACCAGCACTCGCCGTCGGACCAGCTCTCGGGACGCATCGGGGAGAGTTGCCACTCCGAGTCCCGTCCACCGCTGCCATATGCGTTGGCAGCACCAGAAGTGCCGGCTTCACCGGCATTCGTCGTCTACAAGATCGGTGGTGACCCTAGTGACTACCAGTTCTTGCCCGAGGCGCCTAAGGAGATCCCTCACGGGTACACGTGCATGTATGTGCCAGATTGTGGTAACTGGGCACTCACAAACCAGGCCACAACATCAGGGACTCCTGGGAAAACAGGAGGGACGTCAGCGACAGAGCTTGAGAAGCAGACGTGGCTAACTAGGTACGCCACCCCGACGAACCTCCAGAGCTCAGCTCCTGCAGTTGGCTCAGAGCTGGAAAAGCAAACATGGTTGGCTAAGTACGCCACCCCGGCGAATCTTTAGAGTTCAACTCCTGTAGCCAGCACAGCGGATCAGATCAGTACTATACTGAGAGACCAGTTCGGCATGGTGCCGAAAAGGAGGGCAATCGGCTATTCCAAGCCGTATCCCGACGACTACGAGATGATCCCGCTACCACCCAAATATCGGCTCCCTGATTTCTCCAAATTCAGTGGATCAGATGGTTCCAGCTCCATCGAGCACGTGGGCCGATATTTGGCACAACTAGGACCGGCTTCAGTGTCGGATCAACTACGCGTGAGGCTCTTTTCACAGTCCCTCACGGGATCGGCTTTCGGATGGTACACCTCGTTGCCACCAGACTCCATCCGGACTTGGAAGCAGTTGGAAGAGCAGTTCCATACGCAATACCATTCAGAGGCTTCCGAGTCTCGCATTGCCGATCTAGCACAACTACGTCAGAAGCGTGGAGAAACTGTGACCGAATACATCCAGCGCTTCAGGAATCTTAGGAACCGATGTTATTCGGTTCGGTTAACTGAAAAGGAAGCAGTCGAGTTGGCAGTAGCAGGCCTCGCAACACCGCTCAAGGACATGGCCTCCCAAGCAGATTATCCCTCACTGGCGCACATGGTTCAGAAACTTTCAGCATATGAACAGCGCCACCCGGACCTGTACCAGGACAAATTCAAGCGTGCAGTAGTCCTGGTCAATGCAGAGGAAGACGAAGTTCCTGCGGGAGACCAAGAGGTAGCAGTGGCTGAATGGGCTCGGGGAGGAACCCCCGTGTCCTGCAAATGGGTAAAGCCACCAGGCCCGCCCGTGGGATTTGATTTTGACGTGACCAAGACCGAACAAATCTTCGACCTCCCGCTCAAGGAGAAGCGAGTTGACGATTCTCGAAGGTCTCAAATTCCCCACGGTGCAAGAGCTGAACGGAAAGCCATACTGCAAATGGCATAACTCGCTCTCCCATGCCACCAACGACTGCAGGGTGTGGCGTCAGCACATCCAAGCGGCGATAGAGAAGGGACGACTGATTTTCAACCAGTACGCCATGAAGGTCGACACCCAGCCCTTCCCCGCCGTTAACATGGTAGAATGCACTTACCCTGAAGGTTGCCAGCCAGGATCCTCGTTCAGCATCAACATGGTAGGACCTGGGCACCACTCTGGCAAAGATGAAGACGAGGGCAGCTGCTCTCGTAGCAAGGACACAGAGGAAGCCGCTCCACGCGATCGGCTCCGACATGATGGCAAGCGCTACGTCACAGAGGGAGAAGTGAAGAACATCAGATATCAGCGACCCCTCTCTGATCACCTCCTCAACAAATATGTGAGTCAGTATGACCAACGCCGACGATCCAGCGATGATGATGAAAGAGATCGTCTGGCTAGATGTGGTGACCCGGCATACCACTGCATGGTGTAGTATGCAAGTCTGATATAACACCAATGAAACACAGTTCCACTAGTATTATATCGCTAAGAGTGGTACAACAGAAACATATGCGTGTCCAAGGCATGTCTATAGAATTACAACATTGACTCTGTTACATAAGATCATCACAGCCTCCTACTTTACAATGAGGTAAATCTGCAAATAAACTCCAGAAGAACGACTCGTAGTCTAATCCTATCACGAACTCTATTTGTAGAGTATTTGACTAGCTATAGAGGCTAAGAATAGATTCTAGCTAAATAGGAGCTAGGTATAGGAAGCTAGTTCCCTTCTATGGCTAATCTAGGTTTTCTCCTTGTTGGTTGTGGTATTCGACTCCTCCGACAGGTCCTGTCTCTTGAAGTAGTTGTTGACTCCTCGGTCTTCGAGTTGCACTCGTAGATCCTCCTTCGATGCCTCCATATCTAAGCGGGGGATTTAAGAGTGGGATGAGTACGAGCGTACTCAACAAGTTCATTATAGGAAAGAGGTGTTTAATGCACTAGCTACGGCATTAGACCGGAAAGTCTAATACCAATGCAAGTTTTCATAATCATTTCTTCAAAAGGTTGCTTTTATTCGGAAGAACTATGTCCGTCGGCCTTCACCGGTTTACTAGAACTTCATGGAGCTCCTTTCCGGCCGTGTTCGCAGCTTCCATATCCCGGAACAGGGAGTGACAGGTCACGGTTCTTTACACTCTGCAGAGGGGTGTTGCTTTACCCATAAGAGATCTTAACCTTGGTGCCAACCGGCAATTGTTCCCGTCCACACTTCCTTTGGTGTGAGGCCCGGTATAAGGTCTAGCCAATCATGTTCCTCCGCTACCTCGAACACCCACCCTTTGTTGCATGCGCCGACCCTGGGTCCACGTCGGTCCCATTATTCCCGTAATTTCAGGGTGGACCCCGACCACGACAACAGTGCTGGGCTCTACCATACACTACTACGCCGGTGGCTGCAACCCATCATAGACCACAATACCGTGGGGAATTAGAATGGGATCCCCACCCTGCCGCTTGCACTTCGAACGACAAGTGTCTACGGACTTTGCCATGGGGACTTAAGGCTTCCCCAGCCTACCGCTTGCCGCCGACAGATACAAGTGTCTACGGTAAAGCGCATCCGTTGATGAACGAGAGGTGGAAACACTTTTGACTACTCCGTCCCACCTCGCGATCTTATGGTTAACACGGGTATTACGGCACAAGAATCATCGGCGACATTTGTTGTTTAATCCTAGATGGATATAAACCCGTGCAATGGAACCTCCACCATATCAACACAATCCATGGTTCCATTGCCCACCACATAGTCATATTCATAGTTATGAAAGTAGTGGTTTTGATTTTTGTGCAATAGTGATAACCATAATACTTTGCAAGTAATTTGATAGAAATACTCAAATGACATGAGCAAGTGATGAACTTGCCTTTCTTGACTCGCAAGATTATGCGGACAAGGTCTTCGATACGCAATAACTCCAAATTCTGAAATAGCATCATCGTCCGGTAAGGGCGATGTTTAAAAGATTGGCAAGGATGCAATAATGCATAAGAATGAGATGCAATCGCTCTAAGCGTGACCTAACCCCGATGATTTAGGATCATTGAGTTGTAATGATTAGTTCAGGGTGTGTTGCACTTTTAGAGTGATTCACAAACAAGGTTCTTATTCAGGGTTGTGTTGTTTTAGAATTATAAGCAGGTGGCAAAATGAATAGTAACAATCATACACAACCAGGAATAGTAGATGTATAATAAGTAAAGAGCAGTTGTCAATTTTAAGTCTAATATTGCATGGTTGATGATTACTTATTATATATTTAAAAAGAATAACTTTTGAAGAACATGTTCTTTGATGAAGAACAAGTATGATAATTAAGTTGGGTTTCTATGGTTGACTATGGTTTCAGGTAGTTGCTGGGGTAAGTATTAGATGGATCCCAACCAAGTTGGATTCATCAACACCTAGGGCTTGTAAGTTTAAGATAAACCTAGGCATCCTAAGCAATTCATTATACATGGTTGTTGTCAAGGTTGGTTTATCTTGCTAATGATAGCTGGCTATTTTTTATAGGTCCTTATAAGCAGCGTTGATGATGATTCCTTATTTTCTTCAAAAGAATAACTTTGGGAGAACATACTTCTTATTTAATAAGAAGTATTATAGTTAAGGTTGAGGTTGTCTAGGTTTTGTTATTGGATTCACTAAGTAAGGAATGGTGGTTTCCTAAATAGGATGTTAATAATTATCTCACACTAATAGGGTTTAGTGTGTATGGGATATGATGTCAATATTATCATGGTTGCTATTGGAGTTCCTCACAAGGGTGTGATGCTAAATTGGTATGAGTAAGGTTGATGGTCTTGACAGTAGAAGCTAGGGTTTAAACTTGGTTGATCCTACTTGATCAACTAGGTTTGGTGACATGCATACATGTAATACTAAATTGTTAGTGATAGGGTTCTACATTTTATGTGGACATAAGTATGTCTTTTAGTTGCTAATGGTAGCTCTATGATTTGAATTAAAGTATCATGATCATCTGTTCTAACCTTGGGTTTAGGTTAGATGCAAATTAGGATTCACATGTAATAATGGAACTAGGGTTTAGTGCATAGTTGAATTAGGGTTTTAGGGTTCCACATGAAATGATAAGGTTGTAACATCATTTCATAATGAATTAGGGTTTGCTATTTACCCTATGGTTCAATGATTAATAACTTCATGGTAAAGTTGAAGTTATTAGTAACTTGGAAATAAAAATAATATTGAAATTAGCATTTTATTTTTTTTAAACAATTAATAATTAGGTAATTATTAATTAGGGTTTAAATCTCTCTAATAAAGATTTAACAAATAATAAATAAAGAAAATAAGGTTTCATGTTTTTCTTTATTTATTTATTGGTTTTTTTTTATTTAATTTGGATAGTTTTCCTAATTCCTGAATTTTAATTGTATTAAGAATTAAAATAAAAAGCTTAAATCACAAGTATTAAATAATTGAATTTTTATTAAAAATAAAAATTTGATTTTATATTTTTATTGGATAGATTTTACTTTTCTAAGAATTTTGATATATTATTTACCTTTTTCTGAGTTATAATGAATTTTATATGAATTTGCAAAGTATCAGATATTTCCTGGATTTAAATTTAAACGAAAATCCTAAATCTACCCGGACAAAGACACCCACACAGTCAATGACCGGTGGGCCGCGTCCACGCCGGCTGCCCTCGTGGCGGTGAGGTGGCAACCAGTGGCCTTCACCGGCGGCCGCGGGCGAGGGTCGCCGGCGTTGGAGGCCTCCCGCGGACCCGTGCGTGTGCTTAAACGCGAGAGGACATCTAGGCGAACCTAATAGTGGTGGCGCCGCTCCGGTATGGTCGCCGGAGCGTGCTCGGCGGTGAGGGGCGGCGGCAAGACTCACGGTCTAACGACGCGGCGGCGATACAGCCGAGCAATCGAGGGGGCTAGGAGGCGCTTGAGCATCAGTGACTCACCCTGAGCACGATGAGCATGGCGGCGAGACGAGAGGAGGTCGGCATCGCCGGAATTCCTAGCTCCGGCCGTCGGAGAGGATGGAGTCGACGACGGTGCTACGGGTCTCCCCTCGCTCGATTCCTCTTGCAGGAAGAGCAAGTCGAGGACGGCGATGCTGATGGTGGCCACGGCGAAGCTCAGGGATGCTCCGAACGACGGCGATGGTCGACGTCCGAGCGGCTAGGGTTTCGGTTTGGGGAAATTTTTACAGAGAGAGGGAAGAACTCGGGCCAGTGCTTGTCACGGAGCTTTTATAGGGCGCAGGAGCAAGCCTCGTCACGGCGTCGAGCCAGGGGAGGTCGCCAGCGAGAGGGCAGGACGGGCACGCCGTCGTGCTGTCGTCCATGCGGAGAGAAGGGATGAGGACGAGCTCCTCCAGCTATTTTTGGACGAAGGGGTACCACGGGCCAGGTTGGGCTGTATTGGGCCCGTGCTTGTTGGGCTGCTGGTGGGCTCCTGCGGCCAGGTAAGCTAGGTAAGTCCTTTTCTCTCTTTTTCTTTTCTGTTTTCAATTTTCTATTTTGTCTTTCTTTCTAATTTGAATCTGATTTGAATTCCTATTTTATTTGCAGGTTTCTAACTGTGCTGAATTTGATTAAGTTGTAGACAATGATTATTACACCATTCCTTCTATTTAGAACAAGGGTTTTATTTTTGAGTACATTCCATATTTTTAGGCTTATTCAAAATATCAATTAATCATGAATTTAGGTCCTCATTTGGATTTCATACCACTTTTGTGAATCAATTTATTTGAATTAATAGAGTTGATACTGTGAACTCAAAGTATTCTAAAGGTGATACTAAGACTTGGTTTCAATTTAGGGAATTGGTCACTTGCACATGATTATATGTGAGCACCAATGTATTAGGGTTGCATAGTATCTATAATAAACCACCTGTTAAGGTTAATATTTATCCTTATCTTTGAAAGTATTTATGTAGGTATTGTTTCAATCATGTTTGATCTTGGTTACCAAGATAAATAATTGATCACTTCACATATGGTCTAATTATAGGTTATAGAGGTGAAATGGCACCATAATGCATGTGCTAGGGTTAATCTCCCCTAACCATGATAAGGTGGTTGTTTACTTAACATTTTATGTTCTCCTCTAGTTACTATGATATTGAGAATTAGTTTTATTTTCTACCAATTGGCTTCTATTATTAACCTTAATTTATCATTTAAGTAACTACATTGGTTATAGTTCTTTTTATGGTTAACTTTGGTCACATGGATATATGGTTTCTCATCATATAAAGCATAGAGTTTAACTCTAAGGTTTGTTTAGGTTCTTTAATCTATGGAATATAGATGTGGTAGGATTCTACTTGTGATCACTAAGTGGTTCACAAGTTAAGGTTGGGATGTAAACCTAGGGTTGCTTCCTAGTTACCTCCCTATGATTTCATGTGGGGAATAATATCTAATCATCATATTAGGGTTTAACTTATCCTCACATACCTCAAGAGCATGATCATGGATTAGGCATGATCAACTTGTTCTTAATATATCTACCTCAAGTTCTTAGGGTTTATGATCATCACTCAATTTATGATGATCAAGGTTTGGCTTCCTAAGGGATCTCTCATTAAATGGGTTTCTCACTTCCATGATCAAGCATTGTCTTGATGAACTAAGGTATAGCACTCTATTTTATTTTCTAGGATGAGCTATTATGGTGGCCTCTATAATTGATATCCCAGGAGATTGCCTGAGATAATTCTTAGGGTTCTTTCCAGGGAATGATGATAATATCATCTGAGTATATGGATAGTTCTCTTTCCCAAGTCCAAGTGTTGCCTCATTAATTTGAGTGTAACACCATAACTTGAGTTCTCTCATATAGGAATAGTTATTCTAGGGTTTATGGTGTACTCCTAATATTTTAGTGCAATGGTTGCCCTTTATTCTTAAATGGATAAAGCTATGTTTTGTATGATTGGTCTCTCTCATTTTGGAAAGGACTTCAATGATAACCTAAGGTTAGGCTCCATAGAGATTGATGTGGTCACCAATGTCTTTGGTTAACATAAATGGGTTCTCTCTCTAGGGATGGTCTGGAATAATAGTCTAGGGTTTCTCTTTAAAGATGATGTTGTGATCATATGGATGTATATCCAAAGTGTAGCTCAAGACTTGTCATTGCTTCTCTAATAAATAATATAGAACTCTCACCTCTCTAGGTTTGGTGTATAATAATTTGGAATAGAGAAGATTTATATTCCTTAGTTGGATCTCCTTGTCTTGCTTCCAAGATTAAAGTAGAATGGATATCATAAGGTTTATGATAAGAGCATGGATTAGTTTAAGATATGGAGAAGATAGGTGAAGAATAGTTTCTCCAGTTATTGTTACTTGATTTCCAAATAGATGTATGTTCATATGTTGTGACAAGAATTACCATATTATAATCTTTTATAAGATCAAGAAATTGATCATTGAGTAAAGTGTTGTTGTGTTGATTATTAGTTCCATTTGATCTAACCCCTTAGATCAAATCATCTCTTCCTAAAACAAGGTTTAAGCAAAGTCACATTGAGGTTTATAACGCTTGACTTGATGAGCTACTTCAATTCCACCAAGGTCAAGTGAAACTTCAGCTATCGTGGATCAGTATTACTTTAAAGCGCGAAAATTCCCAGCATTTTCTATGCATGAATGCAATGCACACATCTGTTTCCTCTATTTTTGTAACCCCAATACCTGGGATATTACAGTCTCTACCCCTTAAACTAAACTTCGTCCTCGAAGTTTGATCTCTCTTACGTTTCCGAAGTGTGGATCTGACTTGTGCAGTCTACGACTTTTCTCGAACTCCGTGGTGATCTCACTGGATATAATTGAATATATCCCTTGTCCAGATTCTTCCTGGAATCCATTAGGGTTTGACTCTGAACCTTGGTTCTTACTTTGATTCCTTGATTTCTTCCAACTTTATAAGCTTGTTTCCTTTCTCTTTGAAGATTCCATAATTAGGACTTCTTCTTGTCCTGACAGTCTTAATTGAGGACTAATTGGATAACATTCTCCTATTTGATAAAATAGGTCTTTGTTTTTCCCTTACTACCAAAATTGCAGTAATGGTGCTTAATAAGGTACTAACTATGGAATTGGTCGTGATGGTTTATTTCCCTAAGATTGGATTAGACTCATTTAGTCCATCCAATCATGGTTTATAGTTGATACCTATAACTATTTTGGGTTATTTAGGTTCCATGAAAGGAATCATTCTATTAGTCTATGATTCTGGTATGGTCAATTTCCTTCGGTCTTTGGCCTTCTTGAGCTGTATTTGGTCTCTGATATTTCCTTCGTCCAACTTCTTTATCTTTGACTTACTTGAGCTTCTATACTTCTGAGTAAATATTACTCACTTTCTCAAATTATAGTCCACTTCTTACTTCCTCGAGGTATAATCCTCGGCTTCTGGTCTGACATCCTTCTGAAAGTAGTGTTCAACAATCTTATGAAAATAAGATTGAACTTCCTCTCAGTTCAGACCTTCTTCATCTATCTTACTCAAAGTATTGAGTCATTGTACATCCAACTCAATATTTACTCTACCCCTTAGAGTTTTCTTATAATCTTCAACTCCTTTTCTTCCAACCATTGGATTGATGGTCAGAATATTGGTCTAGATGTAGTTTATGGTTTGTACTCTTCTAAAAGTCTCATGAAGAATGTTTGTGGTGTATCCACTCAATTGTGGACATCCAATGTGAATCCTTCAACTATATGATTATAGATCTAGCTATTTGGCCGACAATTTTTTTATTTGTTCACAAACTTTTGTTACAATTAATTAAATCGTGGACTATTTGTAATACCAACTGATACCAGCTGTGGTTATTATACCAACTGTGGCTATTATACCAACTGTGGTTATTATACCAACTGTGGCTATTTGATATCTAAAAATGGATTCTATTATAGGTTCTGATCAACTGGACGAGACATCTTCTACTTTATCTCGCAGTATTGATATTATACCAGTTGTGGTCTTCTGATATCAACTATGGTCTTCTTATGTCTGCTACGATTTCATATATCACCTTCCTTCATTCAGGGTTTATTTTGCAAGAAAACCACTAGCTGACACTATGATTATAGTATCCTAAATGATTTCTCATGCATTCCCTCTTCTATGTTGCCTATGAATCTGCTTCAGCTTCACCATAATCACCAGATTTCTCACCTTCATGCTTCTTCCGTACTAAAGTACTCCTCTGTTGAGGCAAAGCATGAGTTTTGGTTGGTACTATCTTCAGAGTATTGTGGTTACTTCCCACAACTTTGCTTCCTTTCTCTGATGAACCTTCATCTTGTCTTCGGAATCTTCCAGAATTCGTCGCTTCCTCACACGAATACTATTACCCTCTAGATCTATAGCATCAAGTAATGACTTGATATTGCAACATGAATTTGCATACCAAAGTCAAACTTCATGTATGGATCTAGTCAAACAATGAAAATCCAATAAAATCCAAGAAGATTCAGTTTTGTGCTTATAATACACACCATCTTAAGCCTGAATATGATAGTTGAGTAGGACATCTCTAAACATCAGGCTCTGATGTGTAGTATATAACACCACATAATATAGGTTTATATTGTAATACTTAGCACAAATATATGGAATTCTACTATTTGTCTCAACATTTACCTTAATTGCACAATTGCAATGAGATAAACTTGACACAAAGTGGTTTGGGGATGGTTAAGGTTAATCTAATTTTATCTGGAAGTACTACTTAACTTCCATTTTGTTGAGGACTACTACACCTGCTATCTCTAGATTCTAATATAGCTACTCTAAATTACTCCTAACTATTAGAGCATAGTTCCTATACTTCCAAGTGTTTATACTATCATAATTATATGGTCATGATGTGCTTGGCACACTTCCCATATTTTTGGAACGCAGTTCTTGCACTATTGTCTGGCTTCTTATTATATTTCTTCTAAGTATTTATGATGTTCTAGTCCATCACATAACGATTCTCTGGTGAATCATATATATGATTAACAACTCTACTATGTAAGTAGACATGATTTATTTCTATTTCTCTTCCTTACTTCCCATGATTGACTCATCATGGTCTATACTACCTTATATCACTTATTTTTATCACTTACTATCAGTTGTTTCACAAGTTTGGATAATTCTTACTTAACCATAACAAGTGTTGGTACACGTCTTCCAATAGGATATCTTCCTTATGGTTGTATCCTCTCTTTGGACTACCAGGTATTGTATACCAACTGTGATCTACTCATCTATTGTTTAAGGACTTAATGGTGCACTACATGTTTGGGATTAGCTACCTAACTTAACTTTATCTTGGTAAGTTAGGTAAGAAATGTTGACTCAAGTGTGTCAGGATTATTCTCAAGTGAATATCCATCTCAAGTCATAAGAAAAATTTGGTTTAGCTAAGACAACTTCCTATAGACACTACCAAAACCTATAGGTCTCCTTTAAAGGGTTTTAATCCTAAGGTCAAAGCATTTGCTCTGATACCAACTGTGGTGACCCGGCATACCACTGCATGGTGTAGTATGCAAGTCTGATATAACACCAATGAAACACAGTTCCACTAGTATTATATCGCTCGCAGTGGTACAACGAAACATATGCGGGTCCAAGGCATGTCTATAGAATTACAAAATTGACTCTGTTACATAAGATCATCACAGCCTCCTACTTTACAATGAGGTAAATCTGCAAATAAACTCCAGAAGAACGACTCGTAGTCTAATCCTATCACGAACTCTATTTGTAGAGTATTTGACTAGCTATAGAGGCTAAGAATAGATTCTAGCTAAATAGGAGCTAGGTATAGGAAGCTAGTTCCCTTCTATGGCTAATCTAGGTTTTCTCCTTGTTGGTTGTGGTATCTGACTCCTCTGACAGGGTCCTGTCTCTTGAAGTAGTTGTTGACTCCTCGGTCTTCGAGTTGCACTGTAGATCCTCCTTCGATGCCTCCATATCTAAGCAGGGGATTTAAGAGTGGGATGAGTACGAGCGTACTCAACAAGTTCATTATAGGAAAGAGGTGTTTAATGCACTAGCTACGGCATTAGACCAGAAAGTCTAATACCAATGCAAGTTTTCATAATCATTTCTTCAAAAGGTTGCTTTTATTCAGAAGAACTATGTCCGTCAGCCTTCACCGGTTTACTAGAACTTCATGGAGCTCCTTTCCGGCCGCGTTCGCAGTTCCATATCCCGGAACAGGGAGTGACAGGTCACGATTCTTTACACTCTGCAGAGGGGTGTTGCTTTACCCATAAGAGATCTTAACCTTGGTGCCAACCGGGCAATTGTTCCCGTCCACACTTCCTTTGGTGTGAGGCCCGGTATAAGGTCTAGCCAATCATGTTCCTCCGCTACCTCGAACACCCACCCTTTGTTGCATGCGCCGACCCTGGGTCCACGTCGGTCCCATTATTCCCGTAATTTCAGGGTGGACCCCGACCACGACAACAGTGCTGGGCTCTACCATACACTCCTACGCCGGTGGCTGCAACCCATCATAGACCGCAATACCGTGGGGAATTAGAATGGGATCCCCACCCTACCGCTTGCACTTCGAATGACAAGTGTCTACGGACTTTGCCGTGGGGACTTAAGGCTTCCCCAGCCTACCGCTTGCCGCCGACAGATACAAGTGTCTACGGTAAAGCGCATCCGTTGATGAACGAGAGGTGGAAACACTTTTGACTACTCCGTCCCACTCCGGATCTTATGGTTAACACGGGTATTACGGCACAAGAATCATCGGCGACATTTGTTGTTTAATCCTAGATGGATATAAACCCGTGCAATGGAACCTCCACCATATCAACACAATCCATGGTTCCATTGCCCACCACATAGTCATATTCATAGTTATGAAAGTAGTGGTTTTGATTTTTGTGCAATAGTGATAACCATAATACTTTGCAAGTAATTTGATAAAAATACTCAAATGACATGAGCAAGTGATGAACTTGCCTTTCTTGACTGCAAGATTATGCAGACAAGGTCTTCGATACGCAATAACTCCAAATTCTGAAATAGCATCATAGTCCGGTAAGGGCGATGTTTAAAAGATTGGCAAGGATGCAATAATGCATAAGAATGAGATGCAATCGCTCTAAGCGTGACCTAACCCCGATGATTTAGGATCAGTGAGTTGTAATGATTAGTTCAGGGTGTGTTGCACTTTTAGAGTGATTCACAAACAAGGTTCTTATTCAGGGTTGTGTTGTTTTAGAATTATAAGCAGGTGGCAAAATGAATAGTAACAATCATACACAACCAGGAATAGTAGATGTATAATAAGTAAAGAGCAGTTGTCAATTTTAAGTCTAATATTGCATGGTTGATGATTACTTATTATATATTTAAAAAGAATAACTTTTGAAGAACATGTTCTTTGATGAAGAACAAGTATGATAATTAAGTTGGGTTTCTATGGTTGACTATGGTTTCGTGTAGTTGTCGGGGTAAGTATTAGATGGATCCCAACCAAGTTGGATTCATCAACACCTAGGGCTTGTAAGTTTAAGATAAACCTAGGCATCCTAAGCAATTCATTATACATGGTTGTTGTCAAGGTTGGTTTATCTTGCTAATGATAGCTGGCTATTTTTTATAGGTCCTTATAAGCAGCGTTGATGATGATTCCTTATTTTCTTCAAAAGAATAACTTTGGGAGAACATACTTCTTATTTAATAAGAAGTATTATAGTTAAGGTTGAGGTTGTCTAGGTTTTGTTATTGGATTCACTAAGTAAGGAATGGTGGTTTCCTAAATAGGATGTTAATAATTATCTCACACTAATAGGGTTTAGTGTGTATGGGATATGATGTCAATATTATCATGGTTGCTATTGGAGTTCCTCACAAGGGTGTGATGCTAAATTGGTATGAGTAAGGTTGATGGTCTTGACAAGTAGAAGCTAGGGTTTAAACTTGGTTGATCCTACTTGATCAACTAGGTTTGGTGACATGCATACATGTAATACTAAATTGTTAGTGATAGGGTTCTACATTTTATGTGGACATAAGTATGTCTTTTAGTTGCTAATGGTAGCTCTATGATTTGAATTAAAGTATCATGATCATCTGTTCTAACCTTGGGTTTAGGTTAGATGCAAATTAGGATTCACATGTAATAATGGAACTAGGGTTTAGTGCATAGTTGAATTAGGGTTTTAGGGTTCCACATGAAATGATAAGGTTGTAACATCATTTCATAATGAATTAGGGTTTGCTATTTACCCTATGGTTCAATGATTAATAACTTCATGGTAAAGTTGAAGTTATTAGTAACTTGGAAATAAAAATAATATTGAAATTAGCATTTTTTTTAAACAATTAATAATTAGGTAATTATTAATTAGGGTTTAAATCTCTCTAATAAAGATTTAACAAATAATAAATAAAGAAAATAAGGTTTCATGTTTTTCTTTATTTATTTATTGTTTTTTTTTATTTAATTTGGATAGTTTTCCTAATTCCTGAATTTTAATTGTATTAAGAATTAAAATAAAAAAGCTTAAATAACAAGTATTAAATAATTGAATTTTTATTAAAAATAAAAATTTCATTTTATATTTTATTGGATAGAGTTTACTTTTCTAAGAATTTTGATATATTATTTACCTTTTTCTGAGTTATAATGAATTTTATATGAATTTGCAAAGTATCAGATATTTCCTGGATTTAAATTTAAACGAAAATCCTAAATCTACCCGGACAGCACACCCACACAGTCAATGACTGGTGGGCCGCGTCCACGCTGGCTGCCCTCGTGGCGGTGAGGTGGCAACCAGGGCCTTCACCGGCGGCCAGTGGCGAGGGTCGCCGGCGTTGGAGGCCTCCCGCGGACCCGTGCGTGTGCTTAATCGCGAGAGGACATCTAGGCAAACCTAATAGTGGTGGCGCCGCTCCGGTATGGTCGCCGGAGCGTGCTCGGCGGTGAGGGGCGGCGGCAGCACTCACGGTCTAACGACGCGGCGGCGATACAGCGAGCAATCGAGGGGGCTAGGAGGCGCTTGAGCATCAGTGACTCACCCTGAGCACGATGAGCATGGCGGCGAGACGAGAGGAGGTCGGCATCGCCGGAATTCCTAGCTCCGGCCGTCGGAGAGGATGGAGTCGACGACGGTGCTACGGGTCTCCCCAGCTCGATTCCTCTTGCAGGAAGAGCAAGTCGAGGACGGCGATGCTGATGGTGGCCACGGCGAAGCTCAGGGATGCTCCGAACGACGGCGATGGTCGACGTCCGAGCGGCTAGGGTTTCGGTTTGGGGAAATTTTTACAGAGAGAGGGAAGAACTCGGGCCAGTGCTTGTCACGGAGATTTTATAGGGCGCAGGAGCAAGCCTCGTCACGGCGTCGAGCCAGGGGAGGTCGCCAGCGAGAGGGCAGGACGGGCACGCCGTCGTGCTGTCGTCCATGCGGAGAGAAGGGATGAGGACGAGCTCCTCCGAGCCTATTTTTGGACGAAGGGGTACCACGGGCCAGGTTGGGCTGTATTGGGCCCGTGCTTGTTGGGCTGCTGGTGGGCTCCTGCGGCCAGGTAAGCTAGGTAAGTCCTTTTCTCTCTTTTTCTTTTCTGTTTTCAATTTTCAATTTTGTCTTTCTTTCCAATTTGAATCTGATTTGAATTCCTATTTTATTTGCGGGTTTTCGATCGTGTTGAATTTGATTAAGTTGTAGACAATGATTATTACACCATTCCTTCTATTTAGAACAAGGGTTTTATTTTTGAGTACATTCCATATTTTTAGGCTTATTCAAAATATCAATTAATCATGAATTTAGGTCCTCATTTGGATTTCATACCACTTTTGTGAATCAATTTATTTGAATTAATAGAGTTGATACTCGTGAACTCAAAGTATTCTAAAGGTGATACTAAGACTTGGTTTCAATTTAGGGAATTGGTCACTTGCACATGATTATATGTGAGCACCAATGTATTAGGGTTGCATAGTATCTATAATAAACCACCTGTTAAGGTTAATATTTATCCTTATCTTTGAAAGTATTTATGTAGGTATTGTTTCAATCATGGTTGATCTTGGTTACCAAGATAAATAATTGATCACTTCACATATGGTCTAATTATAGGTTATAGAGGTGAAATGGCACCATAATGCATGTGCTAGGGTTAATCTCCCCTAACCATGATAAGGTGGTTGTTTACTTAACATTTTATGTTCTCCTCTAGTTACTATGATATTGAGAATTAGTTTTATTTTCTACCAATTGGCTTCTATTATTAACCTTAATTTATCATTTAAGTAACTACATTGGTTATAGTTCTTTTTATGGTTAACTTTGGTCACATGGATATATGGTTTCTCATCATATAAAGCATAGAGTTTAACTCTAAGGTTTGTTTAGGTTCTTTAATCTATGGAATATAGATGTGGTAGGATTCTACTTGTGATCACTAAGTGGTTCACAAGTTAAGGTTGGGATGTAAACCTAGGGTTGCTTCCTAGTTACCTCCCTATGATTTCATGTGGGGAATAATATCTAATCATCATATTAGGGTTTAACTTATCCTCACATACCTCAAGAGCATGATCATGGATTAGGCATGATCAACTTGTTCTTAATATATCTACCTCAAGTTCTTAGGGTTTATGATCATCACTCAATTTATGATGATCAAGGTTTGGCTTCCTAAGGGATCTCTCATTAAATGGGTTTCTCACTTCCATGATCAAGCATTGTCTTGATGAACTAAGGTATAGCACTCTATTTTATTTTCTAGGATGAGCTATTATGGTGGCCTCTATAATTGATATCCCAGGAGATTGCCTGAGATAATTCTTAGGGTTCTTTCCAGGGAATGATGATAATATCATCCGAGTATATGGATAGTTCTCTTTCCCAAGTCCAAGTGTTGCCTCATTAATTTGAGTGTAACACCATAACTTGAGTTCTCTCATATAGGAATAGTTATTCTAGGGTTTATGGTGTACTCCTAATATTTTAGTGCAATGGTTGTCCTTTATTCTTAAATAGATAAAGCTATGTTTTGTATGATTGGTCTCTCTCATTTTGGAAAGGACTTCAATGATAACCTAAGGTTAGGCTCCATAGAGATTGATGTGGTCACCAATGTCTTTGGTTAACATAAATGGGTTCTCTCTCTAGGGATGGTCCGGAATAATAGTCTAGGGTTTCTCTTTAAAGATGATGTTGTGATCATATGGATGTATATCCAAAGTGTAGCTCAAGACTTGTCATTGCTTCTCTAATAAATAATATAGAACTCTCACCTCTCTAGGTTTGGTGTATAATAATTTGGAATAGAGAAGATT
Organism: Lolium rigidum; assembly: GCF_022539505.1. Lineage (NCBI taxonomy): Eukaryota > Viridiplantae > Streptophyta > Magnoliopsida > Poales > Poaceae > Lolium > Lolium rigidum. Next base: position 22,486,585 of record NC_061514.1, on the reverse strand, counting down.
TATATTCCTTAGTTGGATCTCCTTGTCTTGCTTCCAAGATTAAAGTAGAATGGATATCATAAGGTTTATGATAAGAGCATGGATTAGTTTAAGATATGGAGAAGATAGGTGAAGAATAGTTTCTCCAGTTATTGTTACTTGATTTCCAAATAGATGTATGTTCATATGTTGTGACTTACCATATTATAATCTTTTATAAGATCAAGAAATTGATCATTGAGTAAAGTGTTGTTGTGTTGATTATTAGTTCCATTTGATCTAACCCCTTAGATCAAATCATCTCTTCCTAAAACAAGGTTTAAGCAAAGTCACATTGAGGTTTATAACGCTTGACTTGATGAGCTACTTCAATTCCACCAAGGTCAAGTGAAACTTCGATTCATTGTGATCTGTATTACTTTAAAGCGCGAAAATTCCCCAGATTTTCTATGCATGAATGCAATGCACACATCTGTTTCCTCTATTTTTGTAACCCCAATACCTGGGATATTACACTAGAGAAGCCAGAAGACATCGTCGGCACGATCACGATGAGGAGGACCACGAGCGCCGTGCCAAAGAAGAGTCAAGGGAGCAAGACGACAACGGCAGGCACTGGGACTGCCCCTTCTTCACACACTGCTGGGATTCAGGAATGAGCCGATTGCCCACAATCGGCAATTGCCCAGAATGCACCCAAAAGAAGAAGGAGGCAGCCAACGTGTTCGTGTTCAGGCGCTTAGGGCCTCTCCCGCCACAGAGCAAACGCGCTGAGTCCCCTCGGTGGGCGGATCTCGAGGATTCAGAAGACGAGGGACAAGAAGAAGAAGATAGGTACCACCGGCCAAGGTGGTGCCCTGATGGACTCAGCCGTTCACAAAAGCGCAGGGTTCAGCGTTTGCGCGGTCTGGAGGAAGCCGAAAGGGTATACTTGCATACATTAAGGAAGGCACGACCTGATCTGGCTGCGAAAGTTCAGCGAACCCTGGATGAAGAGGGTCGTCCACGGAAAATGGAGTGGCGCCCCAAGCAAAGGAAAGCCGATGATGAAACATCGGCTGGTACAAACATGGTGCTCGTCCTTCCGACGGAGCTTAATGCTCCACGATTCTACGACGCACTCAAGATGGACGATAGCAGGCGCATCAAGTCAGAGGTTGGGCTGGTTTTATCCACCAGCCCGACCGCGTAGCCGAAGCAAAGCGATGAGCAGACATGGCGAGGCTGATCCTTGTGATCGGCCCCAAAAATTTATGAAGGAGCATTACGGAACCTTCAGTCAGCGCTTCAATCGATATGGAGGCCGATTCCAGCAATCGGCCAAAATTATCTTCACCACATGTTCCGCTTATGTGCAGCATCGACCTACTGGGCAGCGGCCACATCGGCAGATGAGAGTCAGCACGAATCCTTGCGGAGCCGACGTGCAAGTGCAGTGCCCTGGCCAACCATAAAAGCCGATATCTGCAGTCACCTGACAGATTCGGCTCGAGGGGCATATATCCAGATGAACATGTGCAGCAAACATGTGTACAATGAAACATTAGGGGCCGATTAGAGAAAAATCGGCCAGTAAAAAAAAAATTTTAACAGACAGCCGATGCGCAGCCATCGACTCTAGTACGACCAAGACCCACTGGCTATGTGCTCAAAGTTCACACCAACATCGACGGTCAATGGAATGAAGCTGATCAACGAGCTGTGCATCGTCGCCGGCATTCTCGCCTTGATTAAGGCTCGGGGGCAGCTAACTTGGCGGATGTTCTGTTTTGGGAGCCGATTGGAGTCGCATAGACTGACCCTGCATCGTGATCTTCTCTGAAAGCAGTTCAGGGTTTGCAAAGGAAAACTGCTAAAGCTACGGAGAGGAACCGGAAAAGGAGGCTGTCGGCCTTACAGGTCTTGGACCGTCCTGTCGCTGCAAGAAAAGGAAAGGGACTCGATTCTCAAAATAGCCGATGAGTAGTCATCGGCTAAGGGGTTGTGAGAAATCATGGTCAGATGTTAAATCACAGCTAGAATTTGAGAAGTGCTTGACTGGCGGTCTAATCGACATTTGAGTCCGGCTTCACGGGCGTCCAAAGGAAAAGGAATCCGATACGTTGTTATCGGTCTTGGTATGATTAGCGGAAGGAGTGAAATTGGATTAAGTGAAAGAACAATTTCATTGATTCAAAGGGGCGGCTTTACAAGAAAGAGCCGATGGCTCTCAAAAGAGGGATCTGGTGCCTAGTGCACTGCTATGACTAGTCCTACTCTACTAGTCGTCGCTGTCCTCATCGTCGCCGTCGTCGAGGTCGTCGGCGCTGCTCCCAGGAAGCTCCTCGTCGCTGCTACCCCAGCCCTTGGCCGAAGCTTCGTCTTCCTCGTCGTCATCATCATCCTCGCTGTCCGCCCAGGAGCGGAAGCGCTTCGTCGGCGGGTACCCAGCGGAAGAGGAGGAATCATCTTTCTCCTCCTCCTCTTCTCCTTCCTCGTCGTCATCATCGTCCTCGCTGTTCGCCCACATGCGGGAGCGTTTCTTCGGCGGGAGCATGGCGGAGGGGGAGACCTTGGTCTTCTCTGCTTTTCCTTCTTTCTTCTCTTTGTCAGAGGAGATGGGGTTCGCCCCGGAGTGGAGGTCGTCCTCTTTCTTGTTCTTCGGCGACGATTGGAGGGGGAGGCCGGAGGAGACAGAGGAGGACGAAGACATCGTTACAGGGGAAGAGGGTTTTTTGGTGCCGATGGCTGGAACAGAGGAAGGGGATGAAGAGAGCTAATCGATCGGCACGGCTAAATAATGAGAAGCCTGGTGGAAATTTAATGCCATTGCAGTTTCCGAGGAAGTGATGCCAAAGCTATCGAATTTTGCAGAGAAGCTGAAAAGACAGGGCATCATGATGAAGGATACTGCGACAGGTCTGCTCTGCCACGACATGACCCTTCGAAGGAAAAACAGAGTGGTTTTGAAATTATCATTGCCAAAACCAGGGGGGCATGTGTTATCACCAGATTTTGGCCAAATCAGGAAGTGGGCCGTAAGAGAGACGGGCTTGGAAGATCACACGTGGAAGATCTCTGAAGCGGCCTTGCGCGAAGAGTTTGGGCTAGACTGCCCGTGTATCTTTAATTATGGTAGATTATATCTTAGATTAAAAGTTAGAGTTTTACCCGTGCACGGTTAGGTGCACGCCTAAATTAGAAAGTCCCCTGGACTATAAATATGTATCTAGGGTTTATAAAAAACAACAACCAACGTTCAACCAACCAAATCAATCTCGGCGCATCGCCAACTCCTTCATCTCGAGGGTTTCTACCGGTAAGCAACATGCTGCCTAGATCGCATCTTGCGATCTAGGCAGCACAAGCTCCACGTTGTTAATGCGTTGCTCGTACTGAAGCCTTGTTGATGGCGAGCAACGTAGTTATCATAGATGTGTTAGGGTTAGCATAGTTCTTCGCGTAAACATGCTATCGTAGTGCAACCCTCGCATATCTAGCCGCCCTCACACCTATCTCAGGTGTGGGGGCGGCACCCCGCTTGATCGTTATTTAGTAGATCTGATCCGTTACGATTGCTCCTTGTTCATCAAGGATTAGTTTAATATCTCGCAATAGTTAGGCCTTACAAGGGGCTGGAGGATCCAGCGGCACGTAGGGTGTCGTTCGTTAGTCCTAGACGGGATGTTCCGGGGATCAACCTCGTGTTGGTTTTTAGGCCTTGTCTAGGATCGACTTACGATCACCGTGCGTGGCCGCGAGGCCCAATCCTGAGTAGGATGTTCCGATTATGCGGTGAAAACCCTAAATCGTCGTAGATCTAATTAGCTTTATCTTGATCAAGCAGGACCACCATATATTCGTGCACCCCGTACGAATCATGGGTGGATCGGCTCCTTGAGCCGATTCACGAGGATAACCCGAGAGCCGATCGAGGCTCGTATTTAATGTTTACGTGTATGCCATGCAGGAAACTAAGCGAGGCATCTCCATCACCTTCCCGACCAGGTATAGGTCAGGTGGCACGCCCTTGCAATCAGCATCGGACGTGTGACCAGAAGGCTTTGCGGGCCGTCGCTCGGAGGGACCTCGGCCAGCCGCAGCCCTAGGTTGTTCCCGGCTCTACGGTGTTGCCCGTCGCTGCCCGCCGGTGGGTTTCTGACGCCAACACATACGAGAAACATTTTTACTATTAAAAACCTTGTTATTTCTACATATATAAAGCGATCAAATTAATAACGGCAATCAATCCCCATCCTAATAAGTAGCTTAAACCTATGGTCCTCACTATTAAGCCAATTTTCGAATATTCGCAAGGTAGAATCTATCTAGATGGATGGCTGGCCATATAGATCATTTTGGTTGTCTAAACACACTTGCAAATAAAACAAAAAAACTTGATGCATTTTTGTATATAAGCATCTTGTATTGTACATAACCTAATTTTTCTAATATTGATTAGGCTCTGACTACTCTCGATCCTCTACCGCGGGGACGTGAACCTGGGTACGTCGTGTGCCACCTCGCTCCCGAAATTTTCCGTCAACCCTAAGCCACTCATGATGGGCATTACCGAGTAGCCACCTCGACACATAGCTCTCTGATGAGCGCATATTGCACACCATTGAGGAACCCCAAGAGGAAGGTATGATGAGCACAGCAGCAAGTTTACCCTAAGTAAGAAACCAAGGTTTAATCGACCAGTAGGAGAAAGGCATGACTTGTGAAGGTGTTGCTAGCTGACTAGTGGCAGGGCGCACTATCGGCATCAGTAACAACGTGGAACTTGCACACAATACAACCAAAATACTTTGCCCCAACTTACACTGAGGTTGTCAATCTCACTGGTTTTGCTGAACACAAAGGATTAAATGTATCGAGTGAAAGGAGATGTTTGCAGTAATTAAAGAGAGCAGACCTTGTAGTAAGTAAACAGAGAAGGATCGCAGTGGTTGAATTATCAGTGTAAAGGAAAGAACCGCGGTTCACAGTTCACTAGAAGTGTCTCTCCATAAAGATAAATAACATGTTGGGTAAACAAATTACAGCTGGGCAATTGACAGAATATCGACCATACATGACAAGATGATTAATATGAGATTCGTTTGGGCATTAAAACATAATACATAGACCGTAATCCAACTACGTCTATGACTAATAATCCATCCCTCCGGTTATCGTCCGAACCCCTTCCAGTATTAAGTTGCAGGCAAAAGATTATCGCATTAAGCAATGTGTGTAAAGTAAACAATAGAATTACCCTTGGATAAAACATTGTTGTTTTCTCCCTAGTAGCAACAACACATCTACAATCTTAGAAGTTATTGTCACTCACCCAGAAAACTAGAGGCATAAACCTACTATCGAGCATAAATACCACCTCTTGGAGTCACAAGCATCTACTTGGCCAGAGTATCTACTAGCAATGGAGAGCATGCAGGACCACAAATAACATATGACAAGCATATATAGTCGATCTCAACATAGTATTCAATCCATTGGATCCCAGCAAACACAACATGTAGCATTACATAAGGATGATCTTGATCATGCAGGGCAGCTCCCAAGATCTAAACATGAGGCACAAATGGGAGAAGACAACCATCTAGTTACTGCTATGGACCCATAGTTTAGAGATGAAGTACTCACGCATCACTTTGGAAGCGGACATGGTGATGCAGATGCCTCCGGCGATGATCTCCCCTCCGGCAAGGTGCCGGGAAGAGCTTCAGAACCCTCTGAGCTAGGATCTGCGATGGCGGCCACGACGGAACTTTTTGTGGATGGAGGCTCGGGTGTCCAGGGTTTTCCCGAGATCGTGATTAAATAGGCAGAGGGGCGATGTCGATGGAGGCCAGGGGGCCCACACCACTCCTAGGCGCGGGCCAGAGCTAGGCCGCACCTAGGTCTGGCGTGGCCGCCCTACTGCCTCTCTTCGACTACCCTCCGGACTATGTCTTCATTACAGTAAAATATTGACTTAGTCTTTTGTTTCGTGCAATTCCGAGAATATTTCCTGTATAACTTTTCTGAAACAAAAAATAACAGAAAACAGGGAACTGGCACTGTGGCATCTTGTTAATAGGTTAGTGTCGGAAAATGTATAAAAGTGCACCGAAGTATGAGCAAAATATATATAAATTGGTGTAAAATAAGCATGGAGCATCAAAAATTGTAGATACGTTTACGACGTATCACTCTCTATGAAGTCTGCCCAATTCAGCAATAGCCTCATACATTTGTTTTGTCTATACACTTGCTTTGTTGATGCAGTAGATCTTATCCTAGATGGTACCATTCATAGCTTCTTCACATTTTTCAATGTTACAACAATACCATCTTGGAATTTAGCATTAACCAAATAGGTTCACAATTTGACCTTATTTTCCTTCTTTAGCGTCCACGGTGTAGACCATTTGATATAATTGTTACCCTCTTTTTTCAGCCAACATTTTTCATAATCTTGAATTTCTCAAATCTAGTCTAGAACTAGTTCTATGCTTATTCTTTCTTTCCAATTCAAGAAGGGTACCAAGGATATTGTCTAAATGTTCTTCTCAATGTTCCTAACATCTAGGTTGTGAGTTGAATTCAGTGGACCAGTATGGAAGATCGAATAAGTTCACCTTCAAGTGCCAAGTTGATTCACCAGGAACTGTTGCACGTTTTCTCTTCTTATTAAATGGATTCTTTCCTGGTATGTAATTCTCAACTCTATTTTTTTACTTTCCTCAAATTTCTTCAGGTTTGAACTTCCTTGGTGCCTCTCTAACCACTTCTTTTCACTTAAAACTTTTGCTTTTCCATTAAAACTTGCGCATGAGGTATACATTCCCTTTAATCCCATGACGATGTGCTCCCCCTCCCCCAATCTCCTCCTTCCCCTTCCACTCATCAGTAAAGTATTGAAGCATGGCCTCCCCAGTCGCCACCAATCTAGCTTCGGATAGGTCTTTCACGTACGGAGTTCTCAACACACCACGACGGCCCCGTTGACGATCTGTTCAAAAAATGTGAACCTCCGATCAATATTTTGTCATACCCTGTGATTATAAATCTCCAATCTCTCCATAGGTGGATTCTTCCCGTTTAATTTTTTCATGTGCATGATTCCATTCTTTTTGTAAGAAATTATACTATTTTGTTCACACCAATACATGAGTACTTCAGCATGCTGCTATATTTGAGTTGGTTTAGGTTGAAGGATAATGATAGCTGAGCGGGTCTAATACCTTCGATCCAGATTACGGATTGTAGTATGATAAGATTTTTCCCTAGAAAACCTAGGTTTAATCGAACCTTGGGAAGCACTACTAAAATGGAGTAAAGGAAACGTCTACAAGATTTGTTAGTTTATTTTATCTTCGGTTTAGTGGACCTATCTAGTTTACTTTTAAGGGGGTTGTGTTCAATGATGGAAATAGGCCAGTGTATGCATAGATATATAAAATTAAAGCACATATGTGTAACAAATAAAATAGAGATAAAATATTTTTGAGTAGCACATCCGTAAATATTCTTGCACCTAAAGCTAGAGGTGACAAGAGCCTAATGGTCCAACCACTGTCCTTACAGCCGCAAGCAACAACAGTTATTAAGTAAATGAATACAGACCAAAGACTTAAGCTAGATGATTGCGCCATAATCCCGAATGAATCACTAAACATGTGCCGTTACTTTCCCCTTTCTGTCACTAAGGTTTCATGGTAGCACGACATTCTCCACTCATCCCACCTCTTCACTTGATCGAATGGAATGATATGGGTACCTGCATATCACCGAGACGAGACAAAGAGACAAGGATACAAGATTGCAAAACTTCTATTCAATCCTTACACATATAATAAGATTAGATGCACATAAACGCTGCGATGATTCACCCCAACCCGCAGCCTATGAGGACTACTCACACATAATATCAAGATCAAATACAAAGATATAAATCATTGTGCAAAATACTTAGATTGAAATCACAATATTCTTACAATGGTCGCCAATTCTCAAGGAGATCTCTATTACAATGGTGATGGCTATGGCTATGGGGGAGATGGGAGATGGGATGGATGAACTATGGTGGTGGATCTCCTTCGGTGTGGTGCAGATGAGTCTGGTGGATGGTGGCTCTATTTGGCGACGAATGGCTCTTCTTTTGGTAGCGGTCCCTTCACGAAACTTATAGGGTTTGACCTCAGGAATGCCGCAGCACACGGTACGAGCGGGTCTTGCCCGTACCGATGCTCGTTAAAGCCCCTGGAACCGCATCTTCAAGCGTAGTCAACTTTGCCATGCTATGCTCCTGTCACGATTTTCTTCAGTAATTGCATGTCCATTTGTCATTATGACGTGATTTCTTGCACAACGTCTAAAAATAGAAGAGATTGCACATCTTTGCATTAATTTGTCATTAGTGGCAAGTTGAGAGGTAAACTTAGTCAACTTCTTAACTTAGCTAAGGGTTTAACGCGAGAAAAGTGGCATATTTCACAGCCATCAGGGTCCCCTCTCAAAAGCTTACGAATGAGTGGTGCATATTATTTGTTTTCCCGGTAGGCATTGGTTACATATACCAAAAGAAATCATTTGAGGCTCTAGCATATCCTTCAGTTCCTTTTTTTGTGTCAAACAAATATTTTATAACCTAGATTGTGTTTAAATTTTGCAGATAATGTTGGATTAGAGTCTATATAAAAACATCATAGCTTACCTTTTTATCTCAATTATTTTCATCTTATATTTTCACCGTTACAGGTATAGAAACACGGATTCATGCCGCAGAAGGATCAACAACTTGGTTGATTTTCTTCTGTAGATTCACTGTGAATTTGATGTAGTAAGCGTGAATTTTCCGTTCTCTTAGCTTGCTATATTTTCTTTCACATTTCACATGTCTTGGATAGTCTAATATATGTTTTCATTCCTTATTTGAATACAGAGTAAATTCAAATCCATGAATTGTTAGATATACACATATATACATGTACGAATTCTAGTCTTCCATATGTGTTCTTCTTTCTACTATTTAGTTCATGCTTTAGCAAAGTATGGCAACAACTATCTAATCTTCCATATGTGTTCTTCTTTCTACTATTCAGTTCATGCTTTAGCAAAGTATGACAACAACTATCGAATGGCTGCTTTGTTGCTTATCTAGAAATAGCCTACTCTTACTTGCTATATTTCCTTTCACTTTTAACATTTCACATTTCTTGGATAGTCTAACATATGTTTTCTCTTCCTTTCTCTGAATACAGAGTAAATTGGAATCTTTGAATTGTTAGATGTACCCACATATACATGTACAAGTTCTATTATTCCATCTATGTTCTTGGTTCTGTTATTCAATCATGCTTGTCAAAAACAATCAAATCATTGGTTTGTTGGTTATCCAGTAATAGCCTAATTCTTGAAGATAAGGCAATGTTTTCCAGTTGGCTGGTTTGCCTGAAAGTACTATGTTTCAGTGTATGTGCCTTCCAGTAGCTCAACGTGTTAATTTCTACACCATATGTGTCCTTGCTCTGCTCCAGTATCCCCCATACTTTGAAAAATAAAAAAGATAATTTTAAAAAGGTTAAAAAATTGAACTTTTCTTAAATCAAAGATGATCAAATATTGTACTTGTATAGAAATATTTCCCTACGGAATTACTTTCATTGTATCCTGGGTAAAAAAAAAAGAAACTCGAAACACCCCATGGCCAGGTATTATTTACTTTATACTATTTGCCATAAAAAATTTGCCCTGAAGACCATGAGAATCATTTCTTTTCCAAATATTTTTTTACGAGTACGAATTTGATCATCCTTGGTTTCCAGGAAGTTTAATTTTTTTGGCTTTTTTTAATTACTACAATTTTGGGGGTGTGTAGCACCCAAGAGCTAAAAGTCCGTGTTAGCACTTAATAGGGATATTTAACATGCTAATATTTACTTCTAGGTGCATGAATGTATGATGGATTGGCCGGGAGCAACAAATAGGTTTTGTATTGAATTAGAGATAATTAGCACCATTTCCTCATAGTTCTTTGTGTAATTCATCTTACCTAGCTATATGCTATTTCAAAATATTCCACATTGCTTCCGACAAGTAGATGGTGAAGTGTGGTGCCATTCTTTTGCCACCTTCTGACTACTCTATATTGGTTTGAGCACATCCAATTTATATACCATGTTAATTACTTAAACATACGTGGATGGTTAATTGTATCCTAATTAAAATATCCCAATTCAAATAGGTGGTTTCCTTTGTTGTTATACCCATTACAGGTTAACTATTTGTTGGTGCCAACCAATTATAAAGTTTGGTACGACTTTATGTTCTTTCAGAGTCTGTACATAATTTTCAGATCGAGTCTGTTTCTTCACAAAAAAGAAACTGGCAACCTAGGGGTATTGTGCGTATTTGAAATGCTTATTCGGTAATCTTCACTGAAATATGTCCGTTGGTAACGATGAGTAAAATAATAAAATGGTTCTCGATCTGGTACATTGTTAATACACTTGTTCACGAAACACTCAAATTCAAAAAATGGGGTAGTACTCGAAAATGCTGAAATTACTTGATAAAATATGATAACTTTGGCTCTTATTATCAGTTGCACCCAATGTCACTTTCATTACAATTATTTTCTAAAGATATACTTGTGCGTTCCCGCAGCAAGGCGCCAGGTATGATCTAGCAGTAATAGTACCGGGTACATCATCTTGTATTGTCATCAAGCCTGGATTGCGGGAGCATCGATAGTCTTATTATTATTGTCCTCAATGTCCTTGATGAGTTCAGAAACGTTCCCTTTGGCAAACCCGCCACATCCACCTCTCTGGTATTCCTGCTGGTTCTCGTCCTTGACCATGCACCCGATTCTTTGGATAAACTCTAACAGTAAGGTTGGCCTGAATATATATATAAGAGGGAGAAGACGAGATTTAATCTTGAAAGAGTTTTGGATAGGAATTCAGAGGATTTGGTGAGCATGAAAAATAAGAGATAATAGCTTTTGAATTGTTTAAAACATTGACACAAATAAGAGATAATAGCTTTTGAATTGTTTAAAGGTAGCACATGAAGTATTTGCTTGGAATGGCAGAGAAATACCATGTAGTAGGTAGCACTACGGGAGAAACGCCGTGTGCCGACGGCCAGGCCATGTGCCGACGGCCAAATGTCGGGGCCGTCGGCACAGAAGCGTTCGTCGACCGGCGACGGAGCTGCCCGTCGGCGCACAGTCACCGTCGGCACACCGCGTGCGACACCGACGGTCACCGTCGGCGCCAAATGGACCGTCGGCACAGGAAGCTAGTGCCCGAAGGTCACCGTCGGCACTGGGACGGCCGTCGGTACATGCGCTGACACGGTGGGCCCAGCCGTTAACTGTCACGGAGCCGTCTGAACTGTGCCGACGGTAGCCCTCGGCGCAACGGTGGCCGTTGGCACATAGACTGACAGGTGGGTCTTTCTAATGTTGTGCCGACGGTGACCCTCGGCGCAACGCTGGCCGTCGGCACATAGAATGATATGCACATTTTTGTTTTTCCATTTTTTTGCATCAAAGAGATAATTATTACCCATATAATTATTAATCCCAATCATTTTTTTGTTTATTTATTTCTCACTGCTATTTTGGCGAACCCCTTTGCGGGAAACCTATATATATGTATAAGGGCGGTATAGAACCCCTTCGCCAGAAATCGAACCTCGGAGGGGGTGAATGGCCCCAAAACTTGTGTGTGTACACATGGCATGCATAAAAGTGATACATTTAAGAACTTAAGACCCACACACGATACAAAATACTTAAATAACTAGACTCACACACATACCAAAGCGCTTACAGAACTAGACCCACACACGAACCGAAACAGTTAAAGAACTACACCCACACAGAGGAAGCAAAACACTTAAAGAAACTACACCCACACACATGAACCAAAACACTTAAAGAACTAGACCCACACACAAACTAAAGCATTTAAAGAACTACACCCACACACGAACAAAGCACTTAACACTGGGTCGACACATGACCCGCTAGACACACGGACTCGACACACACATATTAATCAGAGAAGTCGAAATCTTCATCCTCGCTGGGGGTGTCCTCTGAAGCGGTGGTTGTTCATCATTCTCCCCCCACGTCGACGCCTCTCCTTTGGCGTACTCTGCTTCAACCTCGGCCTTCCTCTGCCGCTTTCCCGCCCTCCTCTCTCTCCTGTACGTCTGCTTCTCCTTCCAGAATGCGCGCGTTGCCTCGACGTCTCGGGATGGTCTCTGCGCCACTGTGCCATGAACTGCTCGTCCGCCTCGGTGGTATCAATCCGCCGCTGGCCAGCCCCGTACCGCCGCGCTTCACCCTGTGAGCGAAGTAGTGGCTCAGTAGAGAGACTCGAGCTTCCGTCGCAGACCCGACCTCCGGGAAGTTCATTTCGTGGCGCGGCCGGCCAAACCTCCAAGCCGCAACGTCGTATGCGCGGGCAGCAGCCTCCTTCGTGTAGAAGGTGCCGAGCCACACACGCGTACCACCGGCGGTGATTTCAGCCGCGAAATGTCCCGCAGGCCGCAGGCGAACGCCGATGAAGCCTGTGTTGCTACGGCGACGAGGAGCCATCTCAGCGGCAGCTCAGCTCAGAGGATTTTGTGGTTCTATTGGATGAGAGAAGTGATGAAGGGAGAAATGTTGCTGGTGCTGTTAGTGGAGAAGCCATGGCTATATATAGGCCGACGAGGGGCTGAAACGGCGGGAAAACATGGCGGGAGAGAATGGGCGGGAAAGGGTGGGCGGGAAAAAGGGCGGGAGAGAAGCAGCGGGAAAGGGTGGGCGGGAAAAAAGGGCGGGAGAGAAGGAGCGGGAAAGGGTGGGCGGGAAAAAAGGGCGGGAGAGAAGCAGCGGGAAAAGGGTGGGCGGGAAAAAAAAGGGCTGGAGAGATTCTGCATGTATAGGGGGGAACTCCCTCGGAGGTAAACCGGAGAGAACCTTGGGATCATAGGGCATGATCCTTGTTTCCACATGTACCTATGACCTAACCAAGCTCAAACGTAGGCATACGCCCACCGGGGACCCCGATGGGATACGATCAAAGGGGTAGACGACGCGGTCAACGGAACTAGGGTTTCGTCGGAAATCGAGCATCGGACCTAGGGAATGGCCCCAAAAGTTGTGTGTGTCCACATGGCATGCACAAAAGTGATTTGAGATGGTTCTATATCCAATGCTACCCCTCCGGGTGTGCCCGACTTCTCGGACATGGGGTTCCTACACTTAGGCGGATTCCGCATGTATAGGGGGAACTCCCTCGGAGGTGAACCGGAGAGAACCTTGGGATCATAGGGTATGATCCTTGTTTCCACATGTACCTATGACCTAACCAAGCTCAAACCTAGGCATACGCCCACCGGGGACCCCCGATGGGATGCGATCAAAGGGGTAGACGGCGCGGTCAACGTAACTAGGGTTTCGTCAGAAATCGAGCATCGGACCTAGGGAATGGCCCCAAAAGTTGTGTGTGTCCACATGGCATGCACAAAAGTGATTTGAGATGGTTCTATATCCAATGCTACCCCCTCCGGGTGTGCCCGGCTCCTCGGACATGGGGTTCCTACACTTAGGCAGATTCCGCATGTATAGGGGGAACTCCCTCGGAGGTGAACCGGAGAGAACCTTGGGATCATAGGGTATGATCCTTGTTTCCACATGTACCTATGACCTAACCAAGCTCAAACGTAGGCATACGCCCACCGGGGACCCCCGATGGGATGCGATCAAAGGGGTAGACGGTGCGGTCAACGGAACTAGGGTTTCGTCGTAAATCGAGCATCGGACCTAGGGAATGGCCCCAAAAGTTGTGTGTGTCCACATGGCATGCACAAAAGTGATTTGAGATGGTTCTATATCCAATGCTACCCCCTCCGGGTGTGCCCGGCTCCTCGGACATGGGGTTCCTACACTTAGGCAGATTCTGCATGTATAGGGGGGAACTCCTCGGAGGTGAACCGGAGAGAACCTTGGGATCATAGGGTATGATCCTTGTTTCCACATGTACCTATGACCTAACCAAGCTCAAACGTAGGCATACGCCCACCGGGGGAACCCCGATGGGATGCAGTCAAAGGGGTAGACGGCGCGGTCAACAGAACTAGGGGTTCGTCAGAAATCGAGCATCGGACCTAGGGAATGGCCCCAAAAGTTGTGTGTGTCCACATGGCATGCACAAAAGTGATTTGAGATGGTTCTATATCCAATGCTACCCCCTCCGGGTGTGCCCGGCTCCTCGGACATGGGGTTCCTACACTTAGGCAGATTCTGCATGTATAGGGGGGAACTCCCTCGGAGGTGAACCGGAGAGAACCTTGGGATCATATGGGCTGATCCTTGTTTCCACATGTACCTATGACCTAACCAAGCTCAAATGTAGGCATACGCCCACCGGGGGACCCCCGATGGGATGCAGTCAAAGGGGTAGACGGCGCGGTCAACAGAACTAGGGTTTCGTCGAAAATCGAGCATCGGACCTAGGGAATGGCCCCAAAAGTTGTGTGTGTCCACATGGCATGCACAAAAGTGATTTGAGATGGTTCTATATCCAATGCTACCCCCTCCGGGTGTGCCCGGCTTCTCGGACATGGGGTTCCTACACTTAGGCAGATCCCGCATGTATAGGGGGAACTCCTCGGAGGTGAACCGGAGAGAACCTTGGGATCATAGGGTATGATCCTTGTTTCCACATGTACCTATGACCTAACCAAGCTCAAACGTAGGCATACGCCCACCGGGGACCCCGATGGGATGCAGTCAAAGGGGTAGACGGCGCGGTCAACAGAACTAGGGTTTCGTCAAAAATCGAGCATCGGACCTAGGGAATGGCCCCAAAAGTTGTGTGTGTCCACATGGCATGCACAAAAGTGATTTGAGATGGTTCTATATCCAATGCTACCCCCTCCGGGTGTGCCCGGCTTCTCGGACATGGGGTTCCTACACTTAGGCAGATTCTGCATGTATAGGGGGAACTCCCTCGGAGGTGAACCGGAGAGAACCTTGGGATCATAGGGTATGATCCTTGTTTCCACATGTACCTATGACCTAACCAAGCTCAAACGTAGGCATACGCCCACCGGGGGACCCCCGATGGGATGCAGTCAATGAAGGAGATATGCCCTAGAGGCAATAATAAAGTGGTTATTATTTATATCTTTATGTTTATGATAAATGTTTATATATCATGCTATAATTGTATTAACCGAAACATTAGTACATGTGTGATATGTAGACAAACAAGAAGTCCCTAGTATGCCTCTTAAACTAGCTTGTTGATTAATGGATGATTAGTTTCATAATCATGAACATTGGATGTTATTAATAACAAGGTTATATCATTATATGAATGATGTAATGGACACACCCAATTAAGAGTAGCATAAGATCTCGTCATTAAGTTATTTGCTATAAGCTTTCGATACATAGTTACCTAGTCCTTATGACCATGAGATCATATAAATCACTTATACCGGAAAGGTACTTTGATTACACCAAACACCACTGCGTAAATGGGTGGCTATAAAGGTGGGATTAAGTATCCGGAAAGTATGAGTTGAAGCATATGGATCAACAGTGGGATTTGTCCATCCCGATGACGGATAGATATTGTTGACTGCCAAAACCCACCGGCGGGCAGCGACGGTCAACACGGTAGAGCCGGGAAGAGCCTAGAGCTGCGGCTGGCTGAGAGCCCTCCGAGCGACGGCCCGCAATGCTCTTCTGGTCACACGTCCGATGCGAAGTGCAAGGGCGTGCCACCTGACCTATACCTGGTCAGGAAGGTGATGGGAATGCCTCGCTTAGTTTCCTGCATGGCATACACGTAAACATTAAATACGAGCCTCGATCGGCTCTCAGGTTATCCTGTGAATCGGCTCAAAGAGCCGATTCACCCATGATTCGTACGGGGTGCACGAATATATGGTGATCCTGCTTGATCAAGATAAAGCTAATGAGATCTACGACGATTTAGGGTTTTCACCGCATAATCGGATCATCCTACTCCAGGTTGGGCCTCGCGGCCACGCACGGTGATCGTAAGCCGACCCTAAACAAGGCCTAAAAACCAACATGAAGTTGATCCTCGGAACATCCTGTTTAGGACTTGCGAACGCCACCCTACGTGCCGCTGGATCCTCCCCCCCTTTGTAAGGCCTAACTATTGCAGATGTTAAACTAATCCTTGCAGAACAAGGAGCAATCGTAACGGATCAGATCTACTAAATAAAGACCAAGCGGGTGCCGCCCCCACACCTGAGATAGATGTGAGGGCGGCTAGACATGCAAGGGTTGCACTACGTAAGCATATTATACGAAGAACTATGCTAACCCTAACACATCTATGATAACTACGTTGCTCGCCATCAAAGACGCTTCAGTACGAGCAACGCATGAACAACGTGGGGCTTGTGCTGCCTAGATCGCAAGATCTAGGCAGCATGTCGCTTACCTGGTAGAAACCCTCGAGAAGAAGGAGTTGGCGATGCGCCGAGATTGGTTTGTTTTTGGGTTGAACGTGAGTTGTTGTTTATTCCATAAACCCTAGATACATATTTATAGTCCAGCGGACTTTCTAATCGTGGGAATAGTCCCAACCGGGCACGGGCCCAACTCTAGCTAAATCGACACGTATCCTACTATGTTACAGATACAAGGGCAAACTAGCCCAAACTTGATATTCAAGGCCGATTCACGTATAATCTTCAATAATAATCTTCAAGTCCATCTTGATCGCGGCCCACCCCTGACTTGGTCAAATTCTGGTGATAACACATGCCCCCCTGGTTTTGGAAATGACATTTCCAAAATCATTACGCCTTTCTTTCGTCGGGTCATGTCGTGGCAGAGCAGAGCCGTTTGCAGCATCCATCATCATTATGCCTTGTCTTCTCAGCTTCTCTGCAAAATTCGATAGTTCTAGCATCACCTTCTCGGAAACTGTAATGGCATTAACTCCCACCAGGCTTCTCATTATTTAACTGTGCCGATTGATTAGCTCTCTTTATCCCCTTCCTCTGTTCCAGCTATCGGCACCCAAAAAACCCTCTTCTCCTGTAGCAATGTCTTCCTCTTCCTCTTCCTTTTCAAGCCTCTTCCCCCAATCCTCGCCGAAGAAGAAGAACGAGGACAACCTTCACTCCGAGGTGAACCCCCTCTCCTCCAACAATGAGAAGAAAGAGGGAGAAGTAGCGAAGGCCAAGGCCTCCCCCTCCGCCAAGCTCCCGCCGAAGAAACGCTCCCGCATGTGGGCGGACAGCGAGGACGAAGATGACGACGAAGAAGGAGAAGAAGAGGAGGAAGACGAGTCTTCCTCTTCCGTTGGGTACCCGCCAACCAAGCGCTTCCGTTCCTGGGCGGACAGCGAGGATGATGGTGATGACGAGGAGGAAGAGGCTCCGGCCAAGGGCTGGGGCAGCAGCGACGAGGGCGATGATGAGGGCAGTGACGGCCCGTAGATAGGACCCCCAGTGTAGGATCAGCAGTAGTAGACGGGGCAATGTATCCCCCTAGCACTCCTTTTGAGAGCAATCAGCTCTTCTATGTAAGAAATCTGGCTCATCAATGAAGAATTTTCCCCAATTTGATCTTGCCGAATTCCTCTGAACTTAATTTAGCCGATTTCCTTTTCTGCTGACCTTGCCGATTTGTCTCCTCTGCCAATATGCGATAAGCCGACAGCTATGCATCGGTCCTTTAAAATTTACCCTTCTATTCTTCAACTGATGATTTTGAAAACTGGTTGATAATGCAGAATCTTCCGAGAAGCCTTTGAATTCTTCCAACCAAACCCAATGGTCCTTTTTACACTCATCATCTCGTGAAGAAGATTGTGATAAAAGACCAGCCGATTGGTACCCCAATCGGCCCTTCAACGGAGCATCCACCAATCCTGCTGCTCCCCGAGCCTTATTCGAGGCGAGAATGTTTAGAAAGGATGCTCCAAAAGCCGACTACCTTCCTTCCTTTGAAAATCGGTATACCTCTTCTGACTCTGTCGGCTGTCAGCTTAACCAAAGCCCAATAACTGTCTGCAACGCATTGGCCCCTGACGATAAATTCCAAGACAAAACCTGGGACTGTCGCTGAATCAGCTTGGAAGCTGAGACTGGTACTCCTGTAACAAAAGCACCATTCTTCAGGGTAATTGTGATGTAGAACCAGCCGATTTCGACCAAATTGGGTTCCCAAGGCCAAGAACTTTCAGGGCGAGCTGCCACTGGTCTCCCAGTTAGAACGCAGAACCAGCCGATTCTGACCAAATCGGCTCCTCAGCGCAAAGATGTTTTTAGGGCGAGCTGCCCGCCGAGCCTTAATCAAGGCGAGAAAACCGGCGTGGATGCACATGTCATTGATCAGCTTCCTTCCACTGAACGCCGATGTCGTAGATGAAACACCAAACTGAAAACCATCCTGGCGAAAACGTGAGCCTTGAGCCATAGCCAGTAGGTCTTGATCTTGCGTAACTGTTCTAGAGTCGATGGCCACGCATCGGCTTTGTTAAAAAAATTTGTTATTGGCCGATTTTTTCCTATCGGCCCCTAGTACTTTACTGCACACATGTTTACTGCACATGCCCATCTGATTAGGTGCCCCCCGAGCCGAATCTGCCAGATGACTGCAGATATCGGCTTTCATGGGTAGTCAGGGCACTGCACTTGCACGTCAGCTTCGCAAGGATTCATGCTGACCTTCATCTGCCGACGTGGCCGCCGCCCAGTGGATCGTCGCTTGAACACAAGCAGAATATGTGCAGAGGATAATTTTGGCCGATTGCTGGAATCGGCCTCCACATTGCTTGTTCGATGAAGGTTTTGTAATGTCCCTCCATAAAATTTTGGGGCCGATCCCAAGGATCAGCCTCGCCTTGTTTGCTCATTGGTTTAACCCTGCTACTCGGTCAGGCTGGATAAAACCAACCCAACCTCTGACTTGATGCGCCTGCTGTCGTCCACCTTGAGTGCATCGTATAACCGTGGAGCCCCCAGCTCTGTTGGAAGGACGAGCACCATGTTTGTACCAGCCGATGCTTCACCGTCGGCTTTCCTTTGCTTGGGACGCCACTCCATTCTCCGTGGACGACCCTCTTCGTCCAGGGTTCGCTGAACTTTTGCAGCCAGATCAGGTCGTGCCTTCCTTAGCGTATGCAGGTATAACCTTTCGGCTTCCTCCAGGCCGCGCAACCGCTGAACCCTGCGTTTTTGTGAACGGCTGAGTCCGTCAGGGCACCACCTTGGACGGTGGTACCTGTCTTCTTCTTCTTCTAGTCCCTCGTCCTCGGAATCTTCAAGATCTGCCCATCGAGGGGACTCAGCACGTTTGCTCTGTGGCGGGAGAGGCCCTAAACGCTCGAACACAGACACGTTGGCTGCCTCCTTCTTCTTCTTGTTGCATTCTGGGCAATTGCCGATTGTGGGCAATCGGCTCATTCCTGAATCCCAGCAGTGTCTGAAGAAAGGGCAGTCCTAGTGTCTGGCGTTGTCATCTTGCTCCCTTGACTTGTCCGTGGCACGGCGCTCGTGCTCCTCCTCATCGCGATCATGCCGACGATGTCTTCTGGCTTCTCTAGCCAGACGATCTCCTTCATCATCATAGTTGGACCGTCGGCGTTGGTCGTACTGACTCACATATTTGTTGAGGAGGTGATCAGAGAGAGGTCGTTGGTATCTTATATTCTTCACCTCTCCCTCTGTGACGTAGCGCTTGCCATCATGATGGAGCCGATCGCGTGGAGCGGCCTCTTCTGTGTCCTTGCTATGAGAGCAGCTGCCCTCATCTCCATCCTTGCCAGAGTGGCCCCCAGGTCCTACCATGTTGATGCTGAACGAGGGACCTGGCTGGCAACCCTCAGGGTAGGTGACTTCCACCATGTTAACGGCGGGGAAGGGTTGGGTGTCGACCTTCATGGCGTACTGGTTGAAAATTAGCCGCCCCTTCTCTATCGCCGCTTGGATGTGCTGACGCCACACCCTGCAGTCGTTCGTGGCATGGGAGAGCGAGTTGTGGTATTTGCAGTACGGCTTTCCGTTCAGCTCTTGCGCCGTGGGGAATTTGAGACCTTCAGGAATCGTCAACTGTTTCTCCTTGAGCAGGAGGTCGAAGATTTGTTCAGTCTTGGTCACGTCAAAATCAAATCCCCTGGGCGGCCCTGGTGGCTTTACCCATTTGCAGGACACGGGGGCTCCTCCCCGGGTCCACTCAGCCACTGCTACTTCTTGGTCTCCCGCGAGAACTTCGTCTTTCTCTGCATCGACCAGGACTACTGCACGCTTGAACTTGTCTTGGTACAGGTCCGGGTGGCGCTGTTCATATGCTGATAGTTTCTGAACCATGTGCGCCAGCGAGGGATAGTCTGCTTGGGAGGCCATGTCCTTGATCTGTGAAGCAAGGCCCGCTGCTGCCAACTCGACTGCTTCCTTTTCGGTTACACGAACCGAATAACATCGGTTCCTTAGATTTCTGAAGCGCTGGATGTATTCTGCTACGGTTTCTCCACGCTTCTGACGTACTTGTGCTAGATCGGCAAGGCCAGACTCGGCAGCGTCTGAGTGATACTGCATGTGGAACTGTTCTTCCAACTGCTTCCAAGTCTGGATCGAGTTCGGTGGCAACGAGGTGTACCACCCGAAAGCCGATCCCGTGAGGGACTGTGAGAAGTACCTCACGCGTAGTGGATCCGACACTGACGCCGTTCCAAGCTGTGCCAAGTATCGGCTTACATGCTCGATGGAGCTGGAGCCATCCGTTCCGCTGAATTTGGAGAAATCAGGGAGCCGATACTTAGGTGGTAGTGGGACCAATTCGTAGTCGTCGGGATACGGCTTGGAATAGCCGATCGTCCTTCTTTTCGGTACCATGCCGAACTGGTCCCACCGGGCGTGCCAGAATTGATCCACGGTGCTGGCTGTGGGAGTGGAACTCTGAAGATTTGCCGGAGTGGCGTACTTAGCCAGCCACGCTTGCTTCTCTGATTCCGAGCCAACTGCAGGAGCTGCGCTCTGGAGGTTCGTCGGGGTGACGTATTTTGTTAGCCACGTCTGCTTCTCAAGCTCTGTCGCTGACGCTCCTCCTGTCTTCGCCGGAGTCCCTGACGTCGTGGCCTGGTTTGAGAGAGCCCAGTTGCCACAATCTGGCACATACGTGCACGTGTATCCTTGAGGGATCTCCTTGGGCGCCTCAGCCAAGAACTGGTAGTCGCTAGGGTCACCACCGTTCTTGTAGACGACGAATGCCGGTGTAGCCGGCACTTCAGCTGGTGCTGCCAACGCATATGGCAGCGGCGGACGGGACTGGAGTGGCAACTCTCCTTGATGCGTCCCGAGAGCTGGTCCTGACGGCGAGTACTGGTGGCTCATGATCTCCTGGATCACGCGCAGAGTGACACGCTCCAACGTGTTGACCAAGTTTTCAGAGTGGCGGTATAGCGAGTGAGCCACCAGGTAGTTGATCTCCTGCCGCAGGCCCCTGGTGCGTTCCTCCGACGGGGCAGAGAGGTCTATCCCATCGAGTGCACCTTGTGGTGAGGATCCCTTCCATCTGATGCCATGGGAACGGGTTCTCTGAAAAGAGCCGATGAGGTCGGCTTCGAGGGTGACTTTGATCTCGTCATATCTCCTTTTGAGCTCGTCAGGCAGCTCCTCGTAGGTGACTGGCGTGCCGTCCGCCATCTCAGATGTAGATGGCGATGTGGTTGATGTAGACGATTCGTCCCACCGGGCGTGCCAGAATGTGTTGACTGCCAAAACCCACCGGCGTGCAGCGACGGTCAACACGGTAGAGCCGGGAAGAGCCTAGAGCTGCGGCTGGCTGAGACCCCTCCGAGCGACGGCCCGCAATGCTCTTCTGGTCACACGTCCGATGCGAAGTGCAAGGGCGTGCCACCTGACCTATACCTGGTCAGGAAGGTGATGGGAATGCCTCGCTTAGTTTCCTGCATGGCATACACGTAAACATTAAATACGAGCCTCGATCGGCTCTCAGGTTATCTCCGTGAATCGGCTCAAAGAGCCGATTCACCCATGATTCGTACGGGGTGCACGAATATATGGTGATCCTGCTTGATCAAGATAAAGCTAATGAGATCTACGACGATTTAGGGTTTTCACCGCATAATCGGATCATCCTACTCCAGGTTGGGCCTCGCGGCCACGCACGGTGATCGTAAGCCGACCCTAAACAAGACCTAAAAACCAACATGAAGTTGATCCGCGGAACATCCTGTTTAGGACTTGCGAACGCCACCCTACGTGCCGCTGGATCCTCCACCCCTTTGTAAGGCCTAACTATTGCAGATGTTAAACTAATCCTTGCAGAACAAGGAGCAATCGTAACGGATCAGATCTACTAAATAAAGACCAAGCAGGGTGCCGCCCCCACACCTGAGATAGATGTGAGGGCGGCTAGACATGCAAGGGTTGCACTACGTAAGCATATTATACGAAGAACTATGCTAACCCTAACACATCTATGATAACTACGTTGCTCGCCATCAAAGACGCTTCAGTACGAGCAACGCATGAACAACGTGGGGCTTGTGCTGCCTAGATCGCAAGATGCGATCTAGGCAGCATGTCGCTTACCTGGTAGAAACCCTCGAGACGAAGGAGTTGGCGATGCGCCGAGATTGGTTTGTTTTTGGGTTGAACGTGAGTTGTTGTTTATTCCATAAACCCTAGATACATATTTATAGTCCAGCGGACTTTCTAATCGTGGGAATAGTCCCAACCGGGCACGGGCCCAACTCTAGCTAAATCGACACGTATCCTACTATGTTACAGATACAAGGGCAAACTAGCCCAAACTTGATATTCAAGGCCGATTCACGTATAATCTTCAATAATAATCTTCAAGTCCATCTTGATCGCGGCCCACCCCTGACTTGGTCAAATTCTGGTGATAACAGATATACTCTGGGCCCTCTCGGTGGAATGTCGTCTAATGTCTTGCAAGCATATGAATAAGTTCATAAGAGACCACATACCACGGTACGAGTAAAGAGTACTTCTCAGGAGACGAGGTTGAACAAGGTATAAAGTGATACCGAAGATCAAACCTCGGACAAGTAAAATATCGCGTGACAAAGGGAATTGGTATTATATGTGAATGGTTCATTCGATCACTAAAGTCATCGTTGAATATGTGGGAGCCATTATGGATCTCCAGATCCCGCTATTGGTTATTGGTCGGAGTGAGTACTCAACCATGTCCGCATAGTTCACGAACCGTAGGGTGACACACTTAAAGTTGGATGTTGAAATGGTATAAATCCTATATAACTAAGAAGTTCATCCCCACTAACCTATTTCTCTAAACATGCAGCTATGCCACATCATCATGTGTCCACTAAGTAGAATTCTTTTGTGCCAATATTTTACCAAGCCACCGAGGCTCTATAATTAGATTGGGTAGCCGTCACATTGGATTTTCCTGCAATTCTCTACGGCTGCTCGACTCCTCTCCCCACTAAGTAGTAACGCATCAAGCCATCAACTATCTCCCTTATTTCTTAACCAGATCTTTCCAGATCTTCCCATCCTTTATCCCATTCAGTCATTGGTAAACAACAACAATAGCCATGGAGGAACCTCCACGTCTCTCCAAATCTTCCCATCCTTTATCCCATTCATTGGTAACCAGCAATAATCGCCATGGAGGGACCTCCACTATCATGCAGCAGCCTCCATAAGGGAGTGTTGAAACTTCTCTGTACAACTTCCTTATGCAAGATTGTTGCTGGGGGGCATCATCCGGGAGCAGTACAGGACCGTGGAATTAGTTGAATAAGCAGGATTCGTGACGACCTCCAGTAGCAGATCGATGTCAAGGTATTCCTGAATATAAATGACCATATACTTTGACACCAGTCCAGATATCTTGCTGATCGAAGTTGATATTTCCTCTATGTTTTTTGGATATTGCTTAACCCACGTGTTGATTTGAGTCCATGCCACTCCAGTCGTACCAATACCCAAAATCAGGTCATGCATTGGGAAAAGCTAGCGTCCGGCCGTGTCACACAATACTTCTACTCTCTCGATTCCTCTATAATTACTTCAAGGGGCTCCAATTTTGCTTTGTCTGGTGAGGTAGTCATCTATAATTTTATTTTTGTTTTGTTCTCTGTACACATGCTACATACAAATGGCAGTATGGCAATTGGAAAGGCACATCTGACATGGAACGCAGGGAGCTGCGAATGACAATCTCATCATTCATATATATCTTAATCTATTTAGCAAGTGATGTATTATGCTCTATGACTACATATCTATTTATTTTTGTTGATTCAGGCTCCTTCGGTTTCTCGACGGATGCTTGATGAAATGTCTCTACTATCATACCAAATTCTAGCGGTCTGCAGAGGTAAGTATCTTTTATCATTTTTGTAGTCTGGTTCATTTCCTCTATGTTTATAAAAAAAGATCGTATTAACCAGAATTTTTTCGGCAAAACCAAATTTAAGAAATGGTTTATTGGACTCGACTATAGGGTGTGGCATAGAAGTATCACCGTTGTGGCATTATTTTTTCCTAACAAAGATATGGATCAACGATTAGCCGACATAGAGGAGAGACAACTAGCTGCTAGAGGAAGCATTTATTTTATGTTCTGGTCCTTTACTCTGCTGGCAAGGTTTCAATTTTTACTTTATCTTTCAAGCTCCAATAACCTCGATCCCTCTCATATTTCCTGCAGCTCTTAGTCAAGACATCTTGCGGCAGGGTAAGCAAACTTGATTGGAACATTTGATGGCTTGAGGATGCCTAAGCCATTTAAGTGTGCAAACCTGCGGATTGTACCTCTAATTTTGGAACCATGCACCTACAGATTAAGGCCACGGGTAACCATTTTTATATCACGTTTACATATGTTCATTGTATGTTTACAAACCATTTGTTGTATTGCCATGGTATACATGAAACATGTTGCGTCTGTTTGCTTTAGTTCATTTCTCTGCCATCACATTATTATGTTATAACTTTTTTACGTTATGTTTTGTAGCAAATCCATTGCATAACTTTCTGCTGCAACGCGCGGGGTAGCTTCTAGTTGAATATGGAATGGAGTTCGAATATTTGTTCGGAGTCCCGGATGAGATCCCGGACATCACGAGGAGTTCCGGAATGGTCCAGAGAATAAGATTCATATATAGGATGTCATTTTATGTGAATTAAAATGTCGCGGAAGGTTCTATGGAAGGTTCTAGAAGGTTCTAGAAAAGTCCGGAAGAAACCACCAAGGAAGGTGGAGTCCACATGGGACTCCACCTCCATGGCCGGCCAACCCTAGTGGGGGAGGAGTCCCAAGTGGACTCCCCCTTAGGGGGCCGGCCACCCCCCCATATGGGAGGTGAAAATCCCACCTTTGGTGGGAGTCCTAGCTTGGCTAGGTTTCCCCCTCTTATGGGAAGTTTTTGGTTCGGGTCTTATTCGAAGACTTGGAGACCAACTGTTGGGAATCCACCTATATAATGAGGGGCCAAGGGAGGGGGCCGGCCACCCTAAGACCACAAGCTGGCCGCCCCCTTTGAAGTGGCCGGCCACCCCCTCCCAAACCCTAGCCGCCCCCTTCTCCTCCATATCTCCCGCGTAGCTTAGCGAAGCTCCGCCGGACTTCTCCACCGCCACCGACACCACGCCGTCGTCGCTGTCGGATTCAAGAGGAGCTACTACTTCCGCTGCCCGCTGGAACGGGGAGGTGGACGTCGTCTTCATCAACAACCGAACGTGTGACCGAGTACGGAGGTGCTGCCCGTTCGTGGCGCCGGAACCGATCGTGATCAAGATCTTCTACGCGCTTTGCAAGCGGCAAGTGAACGTCTACCGCAGCAACAAGAGCCTCCTCTTGTAGGCTTTGGAATCTCTTCAAGGGTGAGACTCGATAATCCCCTCGTTGCTACCGTCTTCTAGATTGCATCTTGGCTTGGATTTCGTGTTCGCGGTAGGAAATTTTTTGTTTTCTATGCTACGTTATCCTACAGTGGTATCAGAGCCGTGTCTATGCATAGATGGTTACATGAGTAGAACACAATGGTTTGTGGGCGTTGATGCTTATGTTGTCTTTAGTTTGAGTACTTTGCATCTTTGTGGCATAGTGGGATGAAGCGGCTCGGGCTAACTTTACATGACCGCGTTCATGAGATTTGCTCCACGCTCGACATGCAACTTGTATTGCATAAGTGGCTTTGCGGGTGTCTGTCTCTCCTACTATAGTGAAGATTCAATTTACTCTTCTATTGACAACACTAGTATCACCGTTGTGGTTCATGTTCGTAGGTAGATTAGATCTTACTCGAAAACCCTAAACCACGTAAAATATGCAAACCAAATTAGAGACGTCTAACTTGTTTTTGCAGGGTTTGGTGATGTGATATGGCCATAATGTGATGATGAATATGTATGAGATGATCATTATTGTATTGTGGCAACCGGCAGGAGCCTTATGGTTGTCTTTAAATTTCATGTTGAGTAGTATTTCAAAGTAGTTGTAATAGTTTCTACATGAGGTGAACAACCATGAAGACAGCGCCATAAACCTTGACGCTACGCCGACGATGATGGAGATCATGCCCGTTGATGATGAAGATCATGTCCGTGCTTTGGAGATGAAGATCAAAGGCGCAAAGACAAAAGGGCCATATCATATCACATATGAATTGCATGTGATGTTAATCCTTTATGCATCTTATTTTGCTTAGATCGCGACGGTAGCATTATAAGATGATCCCTCACATTAATATCAAGATAATAAAGTGTTCTCCCCTCGTATGCACCGTTGCCAAGGTTCGTCGTTTCGAAGCATCTCGTGATGATCGGATGTGATAGACTCAACGTTCATATACAACGGGTGTAAGCCATGTTGCACACGCGGAATACTTGGGTTTGCTTGACGAGCCTAGCATGTACAGACATGGCCTCGGGACAACGGAAACCGAAAGGTTGAACACGAGTCATATGGATGATATGATCAACATGTTGATGTTCACCATTGAAGCTACATCATCTCACGTGATGATCGGTTTTGGTGTAGTGGATGTGGATCGTGTACCACTTAACAACTATGAGGGATGTTGTATTAAGTGGGAGTTCATTAGTAATTAGATTAAAACATGAACTAATTATCATAAACATAGTCTGAGTAGTATTTTGAATTAATTTTGTAGTATTGGCATCCGTTTTCTATCATGCGCTAAGTCTTGTAATTGAGATAGAAATACTGTTAAAATCTGACAAGTAACTTTACGGATTGGTACCGTATTGTTAAAGAATCAAGAAATGATTAAGTCCTATTGCAAACTTTTAGTAAACCTCACATTGTTGATTCAGAGAGCTATGGTTTCAACTAGTACCTAAAGTTATCTTGTCTCGATGAAACTTGAAGTTCAAATCTGTTTGAAAAGTAAGGAGCTGAAAATTTAGTTTTCAGAAATAATCAAGGTATGAGATATATATGATATCTAAGACCTTATTGCAAGATGATAGAATATAATTTGGTGAGACTACATAAACTCATAAGTTTTATGGGAATGTACGAAGGTTGAAGACGCAAGGCGTCCCAATCCTCCAACTATTGGGGCACTAACAATATTCGCATATCCATGAAGTGATCGTCCTTAGTATGCACCGTTGCTAAGACTCGTCGTTTCGAAGCATCACGTGATGATCGGGTGTTATAGATTCTACGTGTGCATACAACGGGTGCAAGCCAGATTTGCACATGCGAATACGGAGGTTATACTTTACGAGCCTAGCATGTACAGACATGGTCTCGAAAAGTCTTCATGATATGATAATATTATGAGTGAAATTGTTCATCATATTAAAAGGTTACTAATAGTGAAATCCGGAACACTTGTCATATGATGATCAACTTCAAAGTAAGAACCTCAAGGTTATTGGTATTTGACCAACAAACCTAGAAGTTATTGATGTTGAAGTGTTTTTCTGAATAATGAGGAAAGCTAAAAGAGAAACTACAAAAAGATTATTGGCAGAAAGAAAGAAAAGACTAGAAAGTCTAGCTCGGGTGTATATAAATGATATACATATTATGAATGTATTCTTTGTTTGGTCACACAATGAAATTCTTGGGTATTAGTACCATATTGGTTGGTATGAAGTGTCATACAAAACAACGCAATACAAGAATACAATGGCCTAAGTGACTGACAAGGAATATGATAGGAATGCACGTCTGGAACAAAAATAAAGTGTTATTGTGTTCGTCATTGGCATTCTATCTAGCCCTTAGAATTTATAATAAAGAACTTAATAATTGTTATTTTGCTCTGGTCAAATGAAAACAATGAGTTGTTCAAATTATGACATTACTCCATGTACGATGGATAAGTTATTATAAATCTTAATGGTGAAACAGACATACATAAAACTGACGCTAAAATTCCATAAGGCAAATGATTTGAATTCCACTTATTTGTGGAACCGCCATTTAGGTCATGTTAGAAAGGAACGCATAAAGGAACTCCATGCAAATGGATTTTTGGAGTCATTTGATTTTTGAATCATTTGGCGCTTGCAAATCTTTTCTAAAGAGAATGATTAAAATACCGTTCATAGGCCAAAAGTTGAACGGGCAACTAACTTAGTGGAAAAATACATGATGATGTATGCGGTTCACTGGGCATAGTTGTGTGCGGGAGATTCTTCTACTTCATGAAAACTTTCAACAATGAATTGAGTATATATGTGGATATATTCAATAAGGAAGAAGTTTGAAACATTTGAATGGATTCAAATAAATTTCAGCATGAAGTGGAAATCATCGTAATAGAAAAGTCAAATATCTATGATTGGATCATGGTGGAAATATTTGAATTACGAGTTTTAGCGAACATCAAAGAGAGTCATGAAATTGTTCTACAACTCACATTTCTTGAAGTATCATAATGATGATATAGTATCCGAGAGATGTATCCAATTCTTGTTGGATTAATGATGAGATAAAATATTATGACGCCATTATATTTTTGTGTGGATTATGCTTTAGTGACTACCGCTTTTACACTGAATAGAGCATCATCATGATCCGTTGAAATGACACCATACGAGTTATGGCATGGGTATAAACCCTAATAGTCCTTTCTTTAAATTTTGGTCTAAGAGTTTACAACCAAAATCGGATGAATGTCTTTGTTGGTTATCCCAGAGATTTAATTGGGAATTCTTCCCACGAGACAAAGACAAAAGTGTTTGTCAATGTTTCTTATTTCCGAGAAATTGTTTCTAGTGAAGTATTTGAGTGGGAGGACAATATAATTTGATAAGGTTTATGAACCTGAGCATAATGATCAGAGTAGCGTAGCATCGGAATTGGTTTCTGAAGCGGCCACAACGATCATGGCTCCCATGACTACAAAGTGTTTTAGCCATGGAGATCGAAGTACATATTGAACCTTGTAGGTATGGTTTACTTTGTGATCAAATAAATGATTTGTGGACAAAGGATTGATTTTGAACAATGATAAACCAACTACAAACAAAGAAGTTATGATGGGCCCTGGCTCCGTTAAAATGGCCATGCACCATGAAATCCATAATAGATGAATACTTTTTGAAAGTAAATGGATCTATAGACTTGGATGAAATATCCTTGAAGAAGCTCGACTTGTCGAAAAATTGTTTACGACAAAGTTCAAAGAGTTGACTACGATAAGATTAGATCTTCCGTAGAAATGCTTATAGTCTATATGGATTATTCTAGTAGGATGGCAAAATACATTACTTATCAGAAGTATGTATTAAAGGTGTATACAAGATACAACCAAGAGTTTTGCTGGTCCGTGAAATATTAGATAGGTATACAAACTTCAATTTGATGAAGTGAGTATCGCGGAGTTTGAATCTTCACCAGATGAAATAGTCAAAGAGTTTTTGATTTCATCGTAGACGATGAAGAGGCTTGCATTTGCAAGAAATTAAGTGGGAGCGCTAAGACATATTTATAATACTTTATGTAGGTGACATATAGTTGGTTATAAATAATGTAATTATATACTTGATTAAAAAGGTTTCATTGAGAAATTAACTTCAATGAAAAGATATGGATCTGAAACAAATTTAGTGTCAAGATCTATGAAGATAGATTGAAACACAAAATAAGTTTAAGTCAAAGTACATAGAATGGATATTGAAATAGTTCAATATAGAAATATTAAGAAGATGTTCTTGTCATGTGAAGTTTTAACAAGACTTGAGTGTATCTGACACTCAATGAGTAAAAACACATGAGTGATTATAGATCACGAATAATATGTACACAATCAGATATCCTATGCTCTAAGAGTGTTATGAGCATGATTCATGTGTTGATCACTGAAAAACAGTAAGAATATTCTTGAGTACTTAAGAAGAACCAAGTATATATATAGTTTTATATGGAGAAATGACAAAACAAATCGCTGTAAGGTGTTGCACCGATACTAATTTTGTCACATATGAAAATAAAATTTCAAATCTCAAATTAGACTAAGTGTTGTTTAAAAGGTAGCACAGATGAGCTAGAAGTTGTCTATGCTAGATTTAGAAGAGTTCTAAATATTGTGACGGATTCTACAAAAGAAGGCAGAGTATGTCATTGTTTTGACAATGACAAAGGATGTTAAGTCAAGAAGTTCTTTGAGAACTTGGTGTAGTTCCGATAGTGTCATAACTTTGAAGCTATATTGTGTGTGACAATATTAGTGACATATTTCAGACCGCGGAATTAAGGTTCCACCAGAAGACCAAACATATTTAATGCCGACTCATTTGGAAATGAGTGATGTGTTGAGACGCAAATGAATTACAAAATACATACGTTTCTGAACGTATCAGATCCGTTGAATAAAACCTCTCCCGTGAGCAAAACATGATAAAACACCGGAAGGCCAAGGTGTTATATCTTTACAAATGTAAACTAGATTATTGACTCTAGTGCAAGTGGGAGACTGAAGGAGATATGCCCTAGAGGCAATAATAAAGTGGTTATTATTTATATCTTTATGTTTATGATAAATGTTTATATATCATGCTATAATTGTATTAACCGAAACATTAGTACATGTGTGATATGTAGACAAAAAAGAAGTCCCTAGTATGCCTCTTAAACTAGCTTGTTGATTAATGGATGATTAGTTTCATAATCATGAACATTGGATGTTATTAATAACAAGGTTATATCATTATATGAATGATGTAATGGACACACCCAATTAAGCGTAGCATAAGATCTCGTCATTAAGTTATTTGCTATAAGCTTTCGATATATAGTTACCTAGTCCTTATGACCATGAGATCATATAAATCACTTATACCGGAAAGGTACTTTGATTACACCAAACACCACTGCGTAAATGGGTGGCTATAAAGGTGGGATTAAGTATCCGGAAAGTATGAGTTGAAGCATATGGATCAACAAGTGGGATTTGTCCATCCCGATGATGGATAGATATACTCTGGGCCCTCTCGGTGGAATGTCGTCTAATGTCTTGCAAGCATATGAATAAGTTCATAAGAGACCACATACCACGGTACGAGTAAAGAGTACTTGTCAGGAGACGAGGTTGAACAAGGTATAAAGTGATACCGAAGATCAAACCTCTGGACAAGTAAAATATCGCGTGACAAAGGGAATTGGTATTATATGTGAATGGTTCATTCGATCACTAAAGTCATCGTTGAATATGTGGGAGCCATTATGGATCTCCAGATCCCGCTATTGATTATTGGTCGGAGTGAGTACTCAACCATATCCGCATAGTTCACGAACCGTAGGGTGACACACTTAAAGTTGGATGTTGAAATGGTAGAAATTGAATATGGAATGGAGTTCGAATATTTGTTCGGAGTCCCGGATGAGATCCCGGACATCACGAGGAGTTCCGAATGGTCCGGAGAATAAGATTCATATATAGGATGTCATTTTATGTGAATTAAAATGTCGCGGAAGGTTCTATGGAAGGTTCTAGAAGGTTCTAGAAAAGTCCGGAAGAAACCACCAAGGAAGGTGGAGTCCACATGGGACTCCACCTCCATGGCCGGCCAACCCTAGTGGGGGAGGAGTCCCAAGTGGACTCCCCCTTAGGGGGCCGGCCACCCCCCCATATGGGAGGTGGAAATCCCACCTTTGGTGGGAGTCCTAGCTTTGCTAGGTTTCCCCCTCTTATGGGAAGTTTTTGGTTCGGGTCTTATTCGAAGACTTGGAGACCAACTCTTGGGAATCCACCTATATAATGAGGGGCCAAGGGAGGGGGCCGGCCACCCTAAGACCACAAGCTGGCCGCCCCCTTTGAAGTGGCCGGCCACCCCCTCCCAAACCCTAGCCGCCCCCTTCTCCTCCATATCTCCCGCGTAGCTTAGCGAAGCTCCGCCGGACTTCTCCACCGCCACCGACACCACGCCGTCGTGCTGTCGGATTCAAGAGGAGCTACTACTTCCGCTGCCCACTGGAACGGGAGGTGGACGTCGTCTTCATCAACAACCGAACGTGTGACCGAGTACGGAGGTGCTGCCCGTTCGTGGCGCCGGAACCGATCGTGATCAAGATCTTCTACGCGCTTTTGCAAGCGGCAAGTGAACGTCTACCGCAGCAACAAGAGCCTCCTCTTGTAGGCTTTGGAATCTCTTCAAGGGTGAGACTCGATAATCCCCTCGTTGCTATCGTCTTCTAGATTGCATCTTGGCTTGGATTTCGTGTTCGCGGTAGGAAAATTTTTGTTTTCTATGCTACGTTATCCTACAGTCAAAGGGGTAGACCACTACAAGAAAAGTTCTGATAGACAACGTCTCAAAATCGTCCGCTAAGGGGTATTTTTCGTCGCCTATGGGCCTAACCCGACGATATGGGTTCCGTTGTGGAAACTGCGTCAGGCAAAGTCCTACGACGATTTTTTCGGTCCGTCGTGCTTGGGCGCCCTTCCGCCACGGAAAATCGGACCGTTGCCCAAGTGTTTCCGGGAGCCCATTGACCGCCGACGTCATGCAACCGACACGTGGCGTACGCCGTTAACCGGCGCTAACGGCGTTAACCGGCCGAAACCCCGTGGTAGATGGTAGGCCCACACGAGGCCTCGCCACGTCTTAAGCGGGCCGGCCCATTAAGTTTGCGGGCCGGGCCAGCTAACTTAGTTTGACCGGCCAACTATATAGCCGGGCTGGTCCATTAGTTACGTGGGCCGGCCTAACCTCTAAAGTTGACCGGTCAAAACTTTAATGGGCCGGCCCACTAAGCATGTGGGCCGGCCGAATGCACTCGTTTGACCTGGTCAACGAGCAAAAGGGCCGGCCCACAAGACATGTGGGACCCACTTTCCTTGTATCGGGCCGGCCCATTTACAAAGTGGGGTCCACATTAAGGCAATCGGGCCGGCCCAAGAAGTTATTGGGCCGGCCCATTAGCATGTGGGTCCCACTTTCCCGCTATCGGGCCGGCCCATTTAGTACGTGGGGTCCACATTTGATCAAATGGGCCGGCCCAACAAGCCGCTGGGCCGGGCCAAAAGCACCGGTGGGTCCCACTTTCCGGCTTAAAGGGCCGGCCCATTTAGTATGTGGGGTCCACCATATAGCAAGTGGGCCGGCCCAACAAGATAGTGGGCCGGCCCAAAACACCGGTGGGTCCCACTTTCCTGTTAAAGGGCCGGCCCATTTAGTATGTGGGGTCCACCATATAGCAAGTGGGCCGGCCCAACACGCTAGTGGGCCGGCCAAACACACAGTGGGTCCCACTTTCCAGTTAAAGGGCCGGCCCATTTAGTATGTGGGGTCCACCATATAGCAAGTGGGCCGGCCCAGCAAGATAGTGGGCCGGGCCAAAAACACAGGTGGGTCCCACTTTCGTCTTAAAGGGCCGGCCCATTTAGTATGTGGGGGCCACCACAAAAGCAATTGGGCTGGCCGGGTGGGGTCCACCTTAAAGCAAGTGGGCCGGCCCAATAAAAGTGTGGGGTCCGCAAGAATCAAGTGGGCTGGCCCAATAAGTAAGTGGGCCAGCCCGTTTAGTTGCTGTTTATATGCCGGCGTAATAGGCGCTTTAGGATTTTGCGGGCCGAGCACATATGTGATTTCGCTTAATTGGGCCGTTTAAGGGATGGGAATTCGTGATTTAGATATTGAGAATATTTACGCAAGCATTGATTTCGTCGCTGATAGCCTCACTTACCACAAGCACCAAAGAAAAAATGCGCGAAAGAACTATAAAAACTAACTAAATATTACATCAGCTGCAAGGCATTGAAAAAATATTACATAACCCAGAGAAATTGAATGGTAATTAAACCTAGCAATACAATGAAGGGATCCGGCAATCTTTTAAGTTGTCCATGCAGCACCTATATCCGAAACAAAGACATTACAAGTTAAGACAAAAACAATGGAAAGGCAAAGACACTACAATATTGTTTGCCAAAGAATTTGGAACTCATCATTTCGTCGTTATAACAAGATCATTGTAATGCGCACAATAAGCAAACAAAGAGTGCATGCCGCATACCAAATTGAAACTATATTTTTATTCGGTCACATCATATGTTCTTTGCTTGGAGCGTCTGTTTGTTTTTATTTTTGTTTGTGTTTGAATAAATTCGGATCCTAGCAATCCTTGTTTGGGAGAGAGACACGCTCCGCTTTTTCATATGAACACTCGTGTTCTTCGCTCTTACTTTTAATGTTCAATGACAAAAGTTGGAAGCTATTGCACTTATTGATATTTGGTTGGAAACAGAAAATGCTTCATATTGTCTTGAATAATTTGATACTTGGCAATTGTTTTGAGCTCTCAAGTAATCATGTTTAAGCTCTTGCATCATGTAGTTTAAACCTATTAGTGGAGAACTACCATAGAGCTTGTTGAAATTGGTTTGCATTATTGGTCTCTCTAAGGTCTAGATATTTTCTGGTAAAAGTGTTTGAGCAACAAGGAAGACAGTGTAGAGTTTTATAATGCTTGCAATATGTTCTTATGTAAGTTTTGCTGTACCGGTTCATACTTGTGTTTGCTTCAAACAACTTTGCTAGCCAAAGCCTTGTACTGAGAGGGAATGCTTCTCGTGCATTCAAAACCTTGAGCCAAAACCTATGCCATTTGTGTCCACCATACCTACCTACTATGTGGTGTTTCCTGCCATTCCAAGAAAATACTTCATGTGCTACCTTTAAACAATTCAAAAGCTATTATCTCTTATTTGTGTCAATTTTTTATAGCTCATGAGGAAGTATGTGGTGTTTTATCTTTCGATCTTGTCATTTACTTTTGACAGACTTTCACAATGGACTACTGGCTTCATCCGCTTATCCAATAATTTTGCAAAAAGAGCTGGCAATGGGGTTCCCAGCACCGATTAATTAACTTGCATTAATAATTCTCTTCACATGATTTGCCCTGATCTATCAGTAAGCAACTTAATTTTGCAAATAGACACTCCTCCATGGTATGTGAATGTTGGAAGGCACCCGAGGATTCGGTTAGCCATGGCTTGTGAAAGCAAAAGGTTGGGAGGAGTGTCAACCATAAATAAAAACTAAAATACATGTGTAAACAAAAGAGAAGAGGGATGATGTACCTTGCTGGTAGAGATAACGTCCTTCATGGGAGCCGCTCTTGAAAGTCTGGTTGATAAGGTAGTTAGAGTACCCACTATCATTCGTTGACAACAACAAACACCTCTCAAAACTTTACTTTTATACTCTCTATATGATTTCAAAACTTAAAAAGCTCTAGCACATGATTTAATCCTCGCTTCCTCTGCGAAGGGCCTTTCTTTTACTTTATGTTGAGTCAGTTTACCTACTTCTTTCCATCTTAGAAGCAAACACTTGTGTCAACTGTGCATTGATTCTTACATACCTGCTTATTTGCATTCATTATATTACTTTGTGTTGACAATTATCCATGAGATATGCATGTTGAAAGTTGAAAGCAACTGCTGAAACTTAAATCTTCCTCTGTGTTGCTTCAATGCCTTTACTTTGAATGTATTGCTTTATGAGTTAACTCTTATGCAAGACTTTTGATGCTTGTCTTGAAAGTATTATTCATGAAAAGTTTTGCTATATGTTATCTATTTGTTAGCAACTATAGATCATTGCCTTGAGTCACTGCATTCATCTCATATGCTTTATAATAGTATGATCAAGGTTATGTAAGTAGCATGTCACTACATAAATTATTCTTTTTATCGTTTACCTACTCGAGGGCGAGTAGGAACTAAGCTTGGGGATGCTGATACGTCTCCAACGTACCTATAATTTCTGATGTTCCATGCTTGTTTATTGAGAATACCTACATGTTTTGCTCACACTTTATAATGTTTTTATGCGTTTTCCGGAACTAACCTATTAACAAGATGCCACAGTGCCAGTTCCTCTTTTCTGTTGTTTTTGGTTCCAGAAAGGTTATTCGGGCAATATTCTCGGAATTCGACGAAATGAAGACCCAACATCTTATTTTTCCCGGAAGACCCAGAACACCGAAGGAGAGTCGGAGGCGGGCCAGAGGGCCACCACACAATAAGGCGGCGCGGCCCCAGGCCTGGCCGCGCCAGCCTATTGTGAGGAGCCCCCAGGCGCCCTCCTGCGCCGCCTCTTCGCCTATAAGACCCCTTTAGACCTAAAAATGCGAGACGAATTGACGAAACTCCAGAAAGACTCCAGGGGCGCCGCCGCCATCGCGAAACTCCAATTCGGGGGACAGAATCTCTGTTCCGGCACGCTGCCGGGACGGGGAAGTGCCCCCGGAAGCCATCTCCATCGATGCCACCGCCTCCATCATGCTCCGTGAGTAGTTCCCCCATGGACTACGGGTTCTAGCTGTAGCTAGTTGGTACTCTCTCTCCCATGTACTTCAATACAATGATCTCATGAGCTGCCTTACATGATTGAGATTCATCTGATGTAATCGGTGTTGTGTTTGTTGAGATCCGATGGATTGTTACATTATGATTAGTCTATCTACAAAGTTTGTGAAGTTATTGTTGCTGCAATCTTGTTGTGTTTAATGCTTGTCACTAGGGCCCGAGTGGCATGATCTTAGATTTAAGCTCTATACTTATTGCTTAGATTGTATCTACAAGTTGTTTGCACATGTCTATGTCCGGAACCCGAGGCCCCGCAGTAACAACAACTGGGATAACCGGAGGGGAAGGCTTAGGTATGAGGATCACATGTTTTCACGGAGTGTTAATGCTTTGCTCCGGTGCTCTATTAAAAGGAGTACCTTAATTTCCAAGTAGATTCCCTAGAGGCCAGTGCTGCCACCGGCCGGTAGGACAAAAGATGTTATGCAAGTTTCTCATTGCGAGCACGTATGACTATATATGGAAAACATGCCTACATGATTAATAATCTTGATGTTCTGTCTTAATGCTATTTCAATCCTATCAATTGCCCAACTGTACTTTGTTCATCCAACACTTGTTATTGGATAGTTACCACTAG
This sequence comes from Lolium rigidum, assembly GCF_022539505.1. Classification (NCBI taxonomy): domain Eukaryota; kingdom Viridiplantae; phylum Streptophyta; class Magnoliopsida; order Poales; family Poaceae; genus Lolium; species Lolium rigidum. The sequence continues at coordinate 22,449,172 of NC_061514.1, read as the reverse complement.
TGTAGATAGCTGGGAACCCCGGTCCATCTCTCATCATCATATACTCGGTCCTATATGTCATTGGAAGTAGTATCAACTATTTTCTGGTGCCATTGCTCTCATATTACTGCTACTGCTGCTGTGTTACTCATTACTACCGCTCTCATATTACTGCTGCTTTCACATCACCCCCGTTACTAGTGCTTTTCCAGGTGCAGCTGAATTGACAACTCAGTTGTTAAGGCTTATAAGTATTCTTTACCTCCCCTTGTGTCGAATCAATAAATTTGGGTTTTACTTCCCTCGAAGACTGTTGCGATCCCCTATACTTGTGGGTTATCAGTGCTGGCGGTGGTGGTTGGTCATTACACTCTTCCACCTGGTGAACTTGCTGGTGCTGCTGTAGCGGTATGGTATTGGCTCCGGTAAGCGGTGGTGGCGGTGGTAATGGATGCTGCTGCAACATGTCATGCGAGGGTGGCAGTACTGTGGAACATCCTTGTGCTTGCGCATCTTTTGCCGCACCTCTCAGCATCAAGTGCTTGATCCAAGAACAATCTTTTGTCAAATGGTTTGCCGGCCTCGTCGGATTCGGAGTGTGAAACCGGCATGGTTGCTCCATTGCTGCTTCCATGGTGTATCTCATATGTTCTTGCCAATCTTTTTTCTCTCCCCACTTCTTCTTTTCAACCCATTGTTTTTTAGGACCCGCCCATGGTTGCGATCTGGTTTTTTGCCTTTGGCTCCCGCTAGGGCCGGAATGTTGCTGCACCGCGGCTACTTGTTGCGGCCCATACCTTCTATCCGGAAAATCTTCTCTTCTTTTGTTGTGCCGGTTATCCCGGTACTGATCTTGGCATGGTTGGCTTGTTTGTGCCGGTTCGGCTTGTACTGCCGGTTGCATTGGGTCTCCCAACGCATAATTGTCTGCTACCCGCATCATTTCAGCCAATGTGGTTGGCATGTTCCTTTGTAGCCTTTGCCAGAGCGGTGATCCTCTCCGGCATCCGTGACGAAACCAAGCAATTTCTTGCGCTTCTATCACCACTTCACATGTATTTCTTGTTGAGTTCCACCGGGTCAGGTAATCCCGGTCTGTTTCATTAGGACGCTGCAAGCATAGAGCGAGCTGCTGCGGTCTGTTTTGCCTTTTGTAAGTGTTGCTAAAGTTGCTCACAAAAGCTTCCTCAAAGTCCAGCCATCCGTTGATACTTCCCCTTGGCAAATTGTTAAGCCAAATTCTTGTCGGTCCCACTAGGAAGGACGGTATGATTCTCACGGCCCAGCGACGGTTTCCTCCGCCACCAGCGACGTACACAGCTGTGACAGAATCTGCTAGCCAATCTTCCGGCTTAGTCGTGCCATCGTATGTTTTTGTATCCCGGGGCAACTGGAAGTTGCGTACTGGTGGTTCTTCTCCCATGTTGCTTGGGCCAAAACATTGCGGACCTGGTGGACCCTCAGCTTCAATTATTTTAGAAAGGTGCACTCTGTCCAGACGGTGCCTCGCATCCCGTTCCGGTAAGCATCTTTCCCCCACGCGCTCCCCTAAAGGGTTCCGGTTGCTTTTGGCGTCACCTCCCTCTTTGGCGTCAGGGCTTTGTTTAAAGCTACTTTGCTTAGCTCATCCTTGTCCTCTAGCTTTTGAGAGAATCTTTGACCAGTCTTGCCGACGTGCTACAGTGCACCTCTTACCGACCATCCGGTGTCTTCTTAGCTCATACCGGTATACCCCTCTTGGGCATACCGGTATAGATTTACTTAGCCAAACGTTTAACTTCGCACTCCGGAATAAACATTAAACCGGTATCTTGATGGCTCAAACCATCCGGTTTGGCATGCCTTTGGCATACCGGGGGTCATCCCCCCAACGCTCATGCAATTTAATACCAACATAGTAGTGATTTAATGTTATCAAATAATTCAATATGAGATTCTATAGACAATGGTCCCTACCTTATGTTGAGTTACTTGAGACAAGATTTGAATGAGAGAATACCTCTCATATGATTTAATAATTATTTTTGGATAATTTAAATGGACTAGAAATAGCCATAGAGCCATTATTTAATCTAGACCATGATCATAAAAACAACTATGTCATATTTTTACATATTCGGATAGACAATATGAAATGTGATTTTTGAGAGTTGTAATCAACTCAAAAGCATTTTTGGTTGATTTTAAATAAATGTTTGAAGTTTGAAAAGTCCCTGCCTTGTTATTTTTATCACATTAATTCTACAATGAATCTAGGGTTGAGACTAGTGGGGTTGTTTAGATAATTTCCTAAGCTTTCCAAATATATATACTTTGTTAAATTTGGCTCAGTAGATTTTATTCTATTCAATTTTGAAAATAGTATCTGCAAGCAACTTGATTAAACTCGAAATATTTGAATTTAAACTAATGGGCTTAGGCGGGAAACTAGCTGGGCCACAGAGAGAAAAATAGAACGGGCCGGCCCACTTCGCGTCTAGCGCTAGCAGGCCGCCTGACAGCGGGCTCCACCAGTCAGCCTCACTTAAACAGCGAAGCGGTATGGGCGATTCTGGTGCGTTGGATTAGATGTGGATTGGACGGCGCACAGCCGTCGTCATCTCCAGCGAGAGAGGGGTACTGGCGCGGAGAGAGTTGGGGGTCGGCGAGCTCACCGGAGCTCCGGCGAGGTTCGGCGAGGTGCGCGGGGACGTTGTCGACGACGTCGAAGCTCCTGGTACCAGCGGCGTCTCTTGGGGCGGCGTCAATCTCCGGCGAGCTTCTGCGGCGGTCACGGGCTCCGACGATCAAATTGGGTGGCTACGGCAGGCAATGTCGAGTGGCGAGTGAACGAGGAGGGTCAGATAGGAGAGGGGAAGGTGCTGGTGTGGTGAGTTGAGCGAGGGGAGTCCCCTTTTTATAGCGGCGGAGCGAGGCCGTGTGCTGCGGGAGGGTCGACCATGGCGACACGGCTACATCGGCGGAGAGGTGTAGGCGAGGGCGCGGTGCTGTTCAACATGTCTTGGCGGTCGTCCTGGTGGTCATGGCGAGGCTGGGCGGTGCCTAACACGGTCGGGAGCAGGCGATGTTCTGCGCGGCCGTGGCGGCTTTTGGTTCCTTCTCCGGCGATGGCGGGCTACGGTCGGGGGAGCGAGGGTGTCAGTGATGCTCGCGGAGCAGTGGCGAAGCGAGACGGTGCAGTGCGGAGGCTAGGCGAGGGCTATGGCAGTGGCGCGGCGCGGCATCCTGGCGCGCTCTGTCGGGCACGCGTCGACGTGGCCGTGCACGTCCTGGCGACACGGGGCGTCGTGGGCACGGCCTGGTCTGGGCCGTGTCGTGCTCTCCTTGACCAATGGCAAGTATCAGCGGGTTCAGGGGAGCAAGGGGGAGCAGAGGGACATGGTCGGCACGGCTAGAATGGAGAGAGGCTAGGGATGGCATGGTGAGTGCATGGCATGGCCGGCATGGGCATAGCATTGCCATGTTGGCCATGTCTAGGGTTGCAGAGTAGGGGCATTGTGTTGGAGGGGACAAGGGGACAGTGTAGGATCAAATGGGGATCAACATTTGTACAGATCACTATTTGAAATAGTGTTTTGTGTCTTGTGTGATTCCTGCCCACCAAGTGTTCGACACAATGGCCGAGAGAGAGAAACTTTCAAATTTTGAAATGATTTTTGGTGGAGTTGATTCATATAATAAATGGAACACAATGGTGGTGGTGTTCAAAATTGAGTTGATTTGCAAAAATTCAAAATGTGGATGATCTTGTTTTTGTTTCAAGGGTGCTACTTTGCTTGCTCATAATTTGAAATTGGGAAAGAATTTGCAGGGGTGGTTTTGAGCAAAGTTGTTCACCTTGATGTGGTCTTGGATGAGGTGCAAAGAGTTGGGGTTGTTTAGTTTGGAAAACTCTTAGTAAAGAGGCTCAAAGTAGGTGTCATGTTATAAATGGCAGATTTGGCCATTATCTTATGTGAGCATAATTTAATTTCAAATTTGATTTGATTTGAGTTTCTTTGATTCAAAAAGTGTCATTAAGTGTTTAGTAACATTCTACAAGCAATGGCACAAGCTAACTTGGCCTAGGTCAAGGTTTTGCAAAATGTCCATAAGCACATGTGTGTGTTGAATTGTTAATTTTTCTATTTCTTTTTCTCTCTCCTTTGTTGATCATTGGATCATATCTTAGGGTTTTAGCATTATTGCTAATCACACACACATCCATCATGGCAATAGCACAAGAATTAAACATAGGTACTATGCATAGCACAAGTGTTAATAAAATTTTTTGTTGGTTCTAAATTTTGAATATTGGAAACTCCTTTACTTTCTTTATTGAAATTTTGGGATGTTACGTAAAGTTCAGCTCATGTGGTAATGGGCGTTATAATATTAATTGATGCATTGCTTGAGGGTATTGGTCGCCTTCTGCACCGTCCGACAAGCCCACTAAAGCATCTCTAGCAGACCTTGCTATACACGTGGATGCAAGACACGTGCAACACGTTTTGCTAGCTGAAAACGGCTCGCGCAGACCGTACGCCGCAATATCATAAGGCATAACAACATATTCGTAAATATGCAGTTATGCCGTTTGGTATTGCGGGGTGATGTGTGCAGAGAACGCAGTTGGGAAATCCTAAGAGGAAGGTATGATAAGCACAACAACAAGTTTTTTCTCAGTAAAAAATCAAGGTTTAATTGATCAGTAGGAGAAAGAAATCATTTCTGAAGGTGTTGCTAGCTGACTTTGGCATGGCGAACTACCGGTGTCAGCAACAACGTGAAACCTGCACACAACACAACCAAAATACTTTGCCCCAACTTACAGTGAGGTTGTCAATCTCACCGGTTTTGCTGAAAACAAAGGATTAGACGTATTGTGTGGAAAAAGATGTTTATTTGCAGTGAAAAGAGAACAATGCTTGCAGTAAGGAAATAGAATAGCTTTTTGCAGTAGATAATTTATCAATTGTAAAATGAAAAAGACTGGGGTCCATAGTTCACTAGAGGTGTCTCTCCATAAAGATAAATAACATGCTGGATAAACAAATTACAGCTGGACAATTGACAGAATAAAGACCATACATAACAAGATGATTACTATAAGTTTCATTTGGGCATTATAACAAGATTCATAGACCGTAATCCAACTACATCTATGACTAATAATCCACTTTCAGGTTAGCATCCACACCTTTTTCAGTATTTAGTTGCAAGCAACGATTATTGCATTAAGTAAAGTGTGTAAAGTAAATAATAGAATATGTTTGGATAAAACATTGTTGTTTTCTCCCTAGTAGCAACAACACATCTAAAATTTTAGAAGTTATTGTCACTCTCCCAGATTACTTGGGGCATGAACCTAATATCGAGCATAAATACTCTCTTTTGAAGTCACAAGCACATACTTGGCCAGAGCATCTACTAGCAACGGAGAGCATATGTAACATATCATAATTAACTTAACCATAGTATTCAATATTCATCGGATCCCAGCAAACAAAACATGTACCATTACATAAAGATGATCTTGATTATGATAGGCAACTCACAAGATGTAAATATGAAGCATAATGAGGAGAAGACAACCATCTAGCTACTGTTATAGACCCGTAGTCTAGAGATGAACTACTCACGCATCACTTCGGAGGCGGGCATGGTGATGAAGAGACCTCCACTAATGATCTCCCTCTCCGACAGGGTGCCAGGAAAAGCTTCAGAACCCTCCCGAACTAGGGTTGACGGTGGCGGCATCGATGGAACTTTTCATGGATGGAGGCTCATGTATCTGGGGTTTTCCTGAGGATGTGAATTTATAGGCAAAAGAGCGAGGGCGGTGGACGCCCTAGGGGCCCACACGATACCTAGGCACGACCATGGGTGGGTCCGCGCCTATGGGTGGTGTGGCCACCTCCCAGCTCTTCTCCGTCTCTCCTTTGGACTCCGTCTTCGTGACAGAAAAATAGGAACTTCGGATTTTGTTTCGTCCAATTCCGAGAATATTTCCCGTACAATTTTTCTGAAATACAAAAACAAAAAAATAGGAACTGGCACTATGACATCTTGTTAATAGGTTAGTTCTAGAAACTACATAAAAATACCACAAAGTGTAAAGAAAACATATATCAATTGGTGTAAAATAAGCATGGATCATCAAAAATTATAGATACATTTGCAACGTATCACGAGGTCTGGTCTGCGAGAGGCGCCCCAAGTTAACCACAACACATGGTTTGGTTTGTAAAGTTTCAATGACATCCAACAATATGCGACAATATGCGGCCATTGTTCTTCTTGGCGGTGAGCTAACAGTTCGGATTATCGTCCAATTGGATAAATGCTCCCCTCGCCGGTGGTGCTTCTTGTTATCGCAACTTCTATTTGTCACTATGCTCAAGCAACTTGTAGCAATGTTGAAGCTAGAATGGTCTTCCTTTTGATGTCAGTATTTTCTTGTATCTTTCCATTGTAATTGTATCATATATGTTGTTGTTATCACCAGATTTTGGCCAAATCAGGAGATGGGCCGTATTTGAGATGGGCTTGGAGAATATACACGTGGAGCGTCTCTGAAGCGGCCTTGCACGAGATTTTGGGCTAGTTTGCCCGTGTATCTGTATATTATGGTAGTTTAGAATTAAAAGATAGAGTTTAGCCCGTACACGGTTAGGTGTATTTCCAAAGATAGAAAGTCTACGGACTATAAATATGTATCTAGGGTTATTGAGAAAGGAGGACAATCACGTTCACAACAAACCAATCTAGGCGCATCGCCACCCCTTGTTTCGAGGGTTTCTCCCGGGTAAGCAACATGCTGCCTAGATCGCATCTTGCGATCTAGGCAGTATCAGTTTATTCGTTCTTGGTGTTGCTCGTACTGAAGCCTTGTTGATGGCGAGCGACACCTTTATCTTAGATGTTTTGGGGCTTACGTCGACGTGTTTATGTTAAGCTTGCTTAGCTACGTTGCCCCTCGATATCTAGCCGCCCTTACACCTATCTTAGGTGTAAGGGCGGCATCTTGCTTTATCTTTGTTTAGTAGAACCGATCTGTTATAGTCGTTCCTTGTTCTACAAGGATTAGTTTGATATATGCATGGTTAGGCCTTACAAACGGGTTGAACGATCCGGTAGTGCGTAAGATGTGGTTTATTAAACCCTAAAGGGATTGTTCCGGGGATCAACTTCATGTTGGTTTTTAGGCCTCGTTAGGGTTGGTTTTCCATCATCTTACGTACCTGTTAGGCTCAATTACGCGTAGGATGTTCCGGTTATGCAGTGAAAACCCTAGACTATCGTAGATTAGCTTAGCTTGATATTGATAAAGCATGATCCCCGTGTCATTGTAAATCTAACGTGAACCACGGGGCAATCGGCTCTTTGAGCCGATCCACGGAACAACTTAAGAGCCGATCGGGGCTCGTATTTAATGTTTACGTGTCTACCATGCAGGAAACTAATCGACGCGATACAACACCTTCCTGACCAGGTATAGGTCAGGTGGCACGCCCTTGCAACCGCCAGGGCGTGTGCCGGAGCATTGCGGGACGACGACCGAGGGACCAGGGCCCACCAGCAGTCTTGGGACCCTCCCGGCTCTTCGTGTTGCTCGCTGCTACCCGCCGGTGGGTTTTGGCAGGCAACACATTCTGGCACGCCCGGTGGGACAGTCTGCAACAACCACGTCAACATCTGCAGCTGAGATGTCAGGCGAACCAGTCAAGTACGAAGAGTTGCCTGACGAGCACAAGAAGAAGTATGATGAGCTTAAGGCTCTCTTCAAAGCCGATCTCATCGGCTCTTTCGAGAAAACCCGTTCACACGGCATTAGGTTCAAAGGATTCACACCTGAAGGCGTGCTCGATGGAGTAGATCTGTCTCTTCCTTCGGAGGAGCGCACCAGAGCCATGCGCCAGGAAACCAATTATATGGTGGCTCATTCTCTACATCGTCATTCTGAGAGCCTGGTGAACGCTTTTGAGCGTGTTGCGCTCCGTGTGGTTCAGGAAATCATGAAGCATCAGTATTCTCCGTCAGGACCTGCCTTAGGGACTCACCAGGGAGAGATACCGTTCCACACCAGGCCGCAACTCCCATTCACGCTTGCGGCTCAGCAACAAGGTTCACCGGCATATGTTGTCTACAAGGTTGGAGGTGATCCTGGCGATTACCAATTCCTGTATGAGCCACCCAAAGAGATTCCACATGGATACGTGTGCACATACGTGCCGGACTGCAACAATTGGGCACACACGAACCAGATTACAGCAGGAGTGATTGCTGGAGCAGGAGGGAGTTCTGGAGCAGATGCTGAGAAACAGGCGTGGCTAGCTAAATATGCCACCGGAACGAGTTATGAAAGCTCAGCCCCTGCAGCTCATACCATGGATCAAATCAGTGCAATCCTGAGAGATCAGTTCGGTATCCTGCCAAAGAAGAGAACAATCGGCTATTCCAAGCCGCATCCCAATGAATATGACCTGATCCCGCTGCCGCCCAAGTATCGGCTCCCTGACTTCACAAAGTTCAGTGGATCGGAAGGCTCTAGCTCAATTGAGCATGTGAGCCGATATTTGGCACAGTTGGGCATGGTTTCAGCATCCGACCAGCTACGCGTAAGGTTCTTTGCGCAATCGCTCACGGGTCCAGCTTTTGGGTGGTACACCTCGTTGCCACCAGATTCAATTCGGACATGGAAGCAACTGGAAGAGCAGTTCCATGTACAATATCACTCAGAAGCTACGGAAGCTGGCATTGCCGATCTGACGCAGGTGCGGCAAAGGCGGGGAGAGACGGTGTTCGAGTACATTCAGCGTTTCAGAACTGTCAAGAACCGATGTTATTCGGTTCGTTTAACTGAAAAAGAAGCAGTCGAGCTGGCAGTGGCAGGCCTCGCAGCGTGATGCGTGCAATTAACACACGTCCGTTGGGAACCCCAAGAGGAAGGTGTGATGCAGACAGTAGCAAGTTTTCCCTCAGAAAGAAACCAAGGTTTATCGAACCAGGAGGAGCCAAGAAGCACGTTGAAGGTTGATGGCAGCGAAGTATCGTGCGACGCAACACCAGGGATTCCGGCGCCAACGTGGAACCTGCACAACACAACCAAAGTACTTTGCCCCAACGAAACAGTGAGGTTGTCAATCTCACCGGCTTGTCTGTAACAAAGGATTAGATGTATAGTGTGGATGATGATTCTTTGCAGTAAAATAGTAAAGAACAAATATTGCGTAGATTGTATTTGATGTAAAGAATAGGACCGGGGTCCACAGCTCACTAGAGGTGTCTCTCCCATAAGATAAATAGCATGTTGGGTGAACAAATTACAGTCGGGCAATTGACAAATAGAGAGGGCATGACAATGCACATACATGATATGATAAGTATAGTGAAATTTAATTGGGCATTACGACAAAGTACATAGACCGCTATCCAAGCATGCATCTATGCCTAAAAAGTCCACCTTCAGGTTATCATCCAAACCCCTTCCAGTATTAAGTTGCAAACAACGATGACAATTGCATTAAGTATGGTGCGTAATGTAATCAATAACTACATCCTCGGACATAGCATCAATGTTTTATCCCTAGTGGCAACAAGCACATCCACCACCTTAGAACTTTCTCGTCATCGTCCCGCATTTAATGGAGGCATGAACCCACTATCGAGCATAAATACTCCCTCTTGGAGTTAAGAGCAAAAACTTGGCCGGAGCCTCTACTAATAACGGAGAGCATGCAAGACCATAAACAACACATAGGTAATAGATTGATAATCAACATAACATAGTATTCTCTATCCATCGGAGCCCGACAAACACAACATATAGCATTACGGATAGATGATCTTGATCATGTTAGGCAGCTCACAAGATCCAACAATGAAGCACATAAGGAGAAGACGACCATCTAGCTACCGCTATGGACCCATATTCCGAGGGTGAACTACTCACTCATCACTCCGGAGGCGATCATGGTGGTGAAGAGTCCTCCGGGAGATGATTCCCCTCTCCGGCAGGGTGCCGGGGCGATCTCCCGAATCCCCCGAGATGGGATTGGCGGCGGCGGCGTCTCAGTAAGGTTTTCCGTATCGTGGCTCTCGGTACTGGGGGTTTCGCGACGGAGGCTTTAAGTAGGCGGAAGGGCAGGTCAAGAGGCGCCACGGGGGCCCCACACAGCAGGGCCGCGCGGCCAAGGCCTGGGCCGCGCGGCCAAGGCCTGGGCCGCGCCGCCCTGTTGTGGGGGCGCCTCGTGGCCCCACTTCGTGACTCCTTCGGTCTTCTGGAAGCTTCGTGTAAAAATAGGCCCCTGGGCGTTGATTTCGTCCAATTCCGAGAATATTTCCTTTGTAGGATTTCTGAAACCAAAAACAGCAGAAAACAGCAACTGGCTCTTCGGCATCTCGTTAATAGGTTAGTGCCGGAAAATGCATAAATACGACATAAAGTATGCATAAAACATGTAGATATCATCAATAATGTGGCATGGAACATAAGAAATTATCGATACGTCGGAGACGTATCAGCATCCCCAAGATTAGTTCCTGCTCGTCCCGAGCAGGTAAACGATAACAAAGATAATTTCTGGAGTAACATGCCATCATAACCTTGATCATACTATTGTAAGCATATGTAATGAATGCAGCGATCAAAACAATGGTAATGACATGAGTAAACAAATGAATCATAAAGCAAAGACTTTTCATGAATAGTACTTCAAGACAAGCATCAATAAGTCTTGCATAAGAGTTAACTCATAAAGCAATAAATCAAAGTAAAGGTATTGAAGCAACACAAAGGAAGATTAAGTTTCAGCGGTTGCTTTCAACTTATAACATGTATATCTCATGGATAGTATCAATGTAAAGTAATATAACAAGTGCAATATGCAAGTATGTAGGAATCAATGCACAGTTCACACAAGTGTTTGCTTCTTGAGGTGGAGAGAAATAGGTGAACTGACTCAACATAAAAGTAAAAGAAAGGTCCTTCAAAGAGAAAAGCATCGATTGCTATATTTGTGCTAGAGCTTTTATTTTGAAAACATGGAACAATTTTGTCAACGGTAGTAATAAAGCATATGTATCATGTAAATTATATCTTACAAGTTGCAAGCCTCATGCATAGTATACTAGTAGTGCCCGCACCTTGTCCTAATTAGCTCGGATTAACACGGATTATCATTGCATAACATATGTTTCAACCAAGTGTCACAAAGGGGTACCTCTATGCCGCCTGTACAAGGGTCTAAGGAGAAAGTTCGCATTGGATTTCTCGCTTTTGATCATTCTTCAACTTAGACACCCATACCGGGACAACATAGACAACAGATAATGGACTCCTCTTTTAATGCTTAAGCATTCAACAACAGATAATATTCTCATAAGAGATTGAGGTTTTATGTCCAAACTGAAACTTCCACCATGATTCATGGCTTTAGTTAGCGGCCCAATATTCTTCTCTAACAGTATGCATACTCAAACCATTTGATTGTGAAAACCGCCCTTACTTCAGACAAGACGAACATGCATAGCAACTCACATGATATTCAACAAAGGTAAAAAGTTGATGGCGTCCCCAGAAAACATGGTTACCGCTCAACAAGCAACTTATTAAGAAATAAGACACATAAGTACATATTTAATACCACAATAGTTTTTAAGGCTACTTTGTCCCATGAGCTATATATTGCTAAGGCGAATGATGGAAATTTAAAGGTAGCACTCAAGCAATTTACTTTGGAATGGCGGAGAAATACCATGTAGTAGGTAGGTATGGTGGACACAAATGGCATAGTGGTTGGCTCAAGGATTTTGGATGCATGAGAAGTATTCCCTCTCGATACAAGGTTTAGGCTAGCAAGGTTATTTGAAACAAACACAAGGATGAACCGGTGCAGCAAAACTCACATAAAAGACATATTGTAAACATTATAAGACTCTACACCGTCTTCCTTGTTGTTCAAAACTCAATACTAGAAATTATCTAGACTTTAGAGAGACCAAATATGCAAACCAAATTTTAGCAAGCTCTATGTATTTATTCATTAATGGGTGCAAAGTATATGATGCAAGAGCTTAAACATGAGCACAACAATTGTCAAGTATCAAATTATTCAAGACATTTTAGAATTACTACATGTAGCATTTCCCGATTCCAACCATATAACAATTTAACGAAGAAGATTCAACCTTCGCCATGAATACTATGAGTAAAGCCTAAGGACATATTTGTCCATATGAAACAGCGGAGCGTGTCTCTCTCCCACACAATGAATGCTAGGATCCATTTTATTCAAACAAAAACAAAAACAAACCGACGCTCCAAGCAAAGCACATAAGATGTGATGGAATAAAAATATAGTTTCAGGGGAGGAACCTGATAATGTTGTCGATGAAGAAGGGGATGCCTTGGGCATCCCCAAGCTTAGACGCTTGAGTCTTCTTAAAATATGCAGGGGTGAACCACCGGGGCATCCCCAAGCTTAGAGCTTTCACTCTCCTTGATCATATTGCATCATTTCCTCTCTTGATCCTTGAAAACTTCCTCCACACCAAACTCAAAACAACTCATTAGAGGGTTAGTGCACAATAAAAATTTACATTTTCAGAGGTGACATAATCATTCTTAACACTTCTGGTCATTGCGCAAAGCTACTGGACATTAATGGATCAAAGAAATTCATCCAACATAGCAAAAGAGGCAATGCGAAATAAAAGGCAGAATCTGTCAAAACAGAACAGTTCGTAAAGACGAATTTTAAAGTGGCACCAGACTTGCTCAAATGAAAATGCCCAAATTGAATGAAAGTTGCGTACATATTTGAGGATCACTCATGTAAATTGGCATAATTTTCTGAGTTACCTACAGAGAATTAGGCCCAGATTCGTGACAGCAAAGAAATCTTTTCTGCAAGCAGTAATCCAAATCTAGTATGAACCTTACTATCAACGACTTTACTTGGCACAACAATGCACAAAACTAAGATAAGGAGAGGTTGCTACAGTATTAAACAACTTCCAAGACTCAAATATAAAATAAAAGTACTGTAGTAAAAACATGGGTTGTCTCCCATAAGCGCTTTTCTTTAACGCCTTTCAGCTAGGCGCAGAAAGTGTGAATCAAGTGTTATCAAGAGATGAAGCATCGACATCATAATTTGTTCTAATAATAGAATCAAAACGTAACCCATTCTTTTTCTATGGAAATGTTCCATACCTTTCTTGAGAGGAAATTGATATTTAATATTGCCTTCCTTCATATCAATGATAGCTCCAACAGTTCGAAGAAAAGGTCTTCCCAATATAATGGGACAAGATGCATTGCATTCAATATCCAAGACAACAAAATCAACGGGGACAAGGTTATTGTTAACGGTAATGCGAACATTATCAACTCTCCCCAAAGGTTTCTTTTTAGCATTATCAGTGAGATTAACATCCAAATAACAATTTTTCAATGGTGGCAAGTCAAGCATATCATAAATTATCTTAGGCATAACAGAAATACTTGCACCAAGATCACATAAAGCGTTACAATCAAAGTCATTGACCTTCATCTTAATGATGGGCTCCCAACCATCTTCTAACCTTCTAGGAATAGAAGTTTCAAGTTTTAGTTTATCTTCTCTAGCTTTTATGAGAGCATTTGTAATATGTTTTGTAAAGGCCAAATTTATAGCACTAGCATTAGGACTTCTAGCAAGTTTTTGTAAGAACTTTATAACTTCAGAGATGTGGCAATCATTAAAATCTAAACCATTATGAGCTACAGCAATGGGATCATTGTCCCCAATGTTGGAAAAAAATTCAGCAGTTTTATCACAAGCAGTTTCAGCAGTTTTAGCAATTTCAGGTAATTTTGCGTGCTTTGCACTAGGAGTAGAAACATTGCCAACACCAATTATTTTACCATTGATAGTAAAAGGTGTAGCAACATGTGAATCATTAACATTACTAGTGGTGGTAATAGTCCAAACTTTAGCTACATTATTCTCTTTAGCTAGTTTTTCATTTCCTTCTCTATCCCACCTAGCTCGCAATTCAGCCGTTAATCTTATATTCTCATTAATTCTAACTTGGATGGCATTTGCTGTAGTAACAATCTTATTATCAATGTCCCAATTAGGCATAACTTTCAATTTTAAAAGATCAACATCAGAGGCAAGTCTATCAACCTTAGAAGCAAGAATATCAATTTTATCAAGCTTTTCCTCAACAGATTTGTTAAAAGTAGTTTGTGTACTAATAAATTCTTTAAGCATGGCTTCAAGACCAGAGGGTACACTCCTATTATTGTTGTAAGAATTCCCATAAGAATTACCATAACCATTACCATTAGCAGAAGGATATGGCCTATAGTTATTACTAGAATTGTTCCGATAAGCATTGTTGTTGAAATTATTATTTTTAATGAAGTTTACATCAACATGTTCTTCTTGAGCAACCAATGAAGCTAACGGAACATTATTAGGATCAACATTAGTCCTATCATTCACAAGCATAGACATAATAGCATCAATCTTATCACTCAAGGAAGAGGTTTCTTCGACAGAATTTACCTTCTTACCTTGTGGAGCTCTTTCCGTGTGCCATTCAGAGTAATTAATCATCATATTATCAAGAAGCTTTGTTTCTTCACCAAGAGTGATGGACATAAAGGTACCTCCAGCAGCTGAATTCAATAGGTTCCGCGAAGAAAAGTTCAGTCCTGCATAAAAGGTTTGGATGATCATCCAAGTAGTCGACTCCATGGGTTGGGCAATTCTTTACCAAAGATTTCATTCTCTCCCATGCTTGAGCAACATGTTCATTATCTAATTGTTTAAAATTCATTATGCTACTCCTCAAAGATATAATTTTAGCGGGAGGATAATATCTACCAATAAAAGCATCCTTACATTTAGTCCATGAATCAATACTATTTCTAGGCAGAGATAGCAACCAATCTTTAGCTCTTCCTCTTAATGAGAAAGGAAACATTTTTAATTTTATAATGTCACCATCTACATCCTTATACTTTTGCATTTCACATAATTCAACAAAATTATTAAGATGGGCAGCGAGCATCATCGGAACTAACACCGGAAAATTGCTCTCTCATAACAAGATTCAGTAAAGCAGGTTTAATTTCAAAGAATTCTGCTGTAGTAGCAGGTGGAGCAATAGGTGTGCATAGGAAATCATTATTATTTGTGGTTGTGAAGTCACACAACTTAGTATTTTCAGGAGTACCCATTTTACCAGTGGTAAATAAAGCAAACTAGATAAAGTAAATGCAAGTAACTAATTTTTTTTTGTGTTTTTGATATGGAGAACAAGACAGTAAATAAAGTAAAGCTAGCAACTAATTTTTGTGTGTTTTATTTAAGTGCAGCAAACAAAGTAGTAAATAAAGTAAAGCAGGACAAAAACAAAGTAAAGAGATTGGATTGTGGAGACTCCCCTTGCAGCGTGTCTTGATCTCCCCGGCAACGGCGCCAGAAAATGTGCTTGATGCGTGCAATTAACACACGTCCGTTGGGAACCCCAAGAGGAAGGTGTGATGCAAACAGTAGCAAGTTTTCCCTCAGAAAGAAACCAAGGTTTATCGAACCAGGAGGAGCCAAGAAGCACGTTGAAGGTTGATGGCGGCGAAGTATAGTGCGGCGCAACACCAGGGATTCCAGCGCCAACGTGGAACCTGCACAACACAACCAAAGTACTTTGCCCCAACGAAACGAGTGAGGTTGTCAATCTCACCGGCTTGCTGTAACAAAGGATTAGATGTATAGTGTGGATGATGATTGTTTGCGAGAAAATAGTAAAGACCAAATATAGCGATAGATTGTATTCGATGTAAAGAATAGGACCGGGGTCCACGAGTTCACTAGAGGTGTCTCTCCCATAAGATAAATAGCATGTTGGGTGAACAAATTACAGTCGGGCAATTGACAAATAGAGAGGGCATGACAATGCACATACATGATATGATAAGTATAGTGAAATTTAATTGGGCATTACGACAAAGTACATAGACCGCTATCCGAGCATGCATCTATGCCTAAAAAGTCCACCTTCGAGTTATCATCCGAACCCCTTCCAGTATTAAGTTGCAAACAACGGACAATTGCATTAAGTATGGTGCGTAATGTAATCAATAACTACATCCTCGGACATAGCATCAATGTTTTATCCCTAGTGGCAATAGCACATCCACAACCTTAGAACTTTCCGTCACTCGTCCCGGATTTAATGGAGGCATGAACCCACTATCGAGCATAAATACTCCCTCTTGGAGTTAAGAGCAAAAACTTGGCCAGAGCCTCTACTAATAACGGAGAGCATGCAAGATCATAAACAACACATAGGTAATAGATTGATAATCAACATAACATAGTATTCTCTATCCATCGGATCCCGACAAACACAACATATAGCATTACGGATAGATGATCTTGATCATGTTAGGCAGCTCACAAGATCCAACAATGAAGCACATAAGGAGAAGACGACCATCTAGCTACTGCTATGGACCCATAGTCCGGGGGTGAACTACTCACTCATCACTCCGGAGGCGATCATGGTGGTGAAGAGTCCTCCGGGAGATGATTCCCCTCTCCGGCAGGGTGCCGGAGGCGATCTCCTGAATCCCCCGAGATGGGATTGGCGGCGGCGGCGTCTCAGTAAGGTTTTCCGTATCGTGGCTCTCGGTACTGGGGGTTTCGCGACGGAGGCTTTAAGTAGGCGGAAGGGCAGGTCAAGAGGCTCCACGGGGGCCCCACACAGCAGGGCCGCGCGGCCAAGGCCTGGGCCGCGCCGCCCTGTTGTGGCGGCGCCTCGTGGCCCCACTTCGTGACTCCTTCGGTCTTCTGGAAGCTTCGTGTAAAAATAGGCCCCTGGGCGTTGATTTCGTCCAATTCCGAGAATATTTCCTTTGTAGGATTTCTGAAACCAAAAACAGCAGAAAACAACAACTGGCTCTTCGGCATCTCGTTAATAGGTTAGTGCCGGAAAATGCATAAATACGACATAAATTATGCACAAAACATGTAGATATCATCAATAATGTGGCATGGAACATAAGAAATTATCGATACGTCGGAGACGTATCACAGCGCCGCTCAAGGATCTGACTTTCCAAGTGGAGTACAATTCACTGGCACACATGGTTCAAAAGTTAACGTTATATGAACAGCGCCACCCAGAATTGTACCAAGACAAGTTCAAGCGCCCGATAGGCCTGGTCGAGGCAGAAGAAGTTGAAGACTCTGCAGAAGATCAGGAAGTCGCCGTGGCTGAATGGACTCGGGGGGCAGTACCCGTGTCCTGCAAATGGGTGAAATAACCAGGGCCGGCCAAAGGGTTTGACTTTGATATAAGCAAAACTGAGCAGATTTTCGATTTGCTGCTGAAGGAAAAACAGCTGAAGTTACCCGAAGGCCATAAAATCCCTACGGTGCAAGAGTTGAATGGGAGACCATACTGCAAATGGCATCACACGTTCACCCACGCCACCAACGACTGCAAAGTGTTGAATGGACAGATTCAAATGGCGATAGAACAAGGCCGATTAATCTTCGGTCAGTTTGCCATGAAAGTAGACATGCAACCGTTTCCTGGCGTCAACATGGTGGAGCTCAACCATGCCACGAAGCGTCAGCCGGGTTTCTCTTTCGATATCAACATGGCAGGGCCTGTAGACCGCCATGGTAAAGATAAAGAGGAGAGTAGTCACTCCCGTGGCAAGGATAAGAAGGAGGCCGATCCACGCGACCGGCCACAATATGATAACAAACGGTACCTCACCGAGGAAGAAGTGAGAAGCGTGCGGTATCAACGACCACTCTCCGCGCATCTCCTTAACAAATATGAGTACCAGTACGACCGACGTCGGCAGTACGACAAGGATGACGACAGATATCGTCGGTCTGGTGCAGACAACAAAAAACATCGTCGATATGATTGAGACGATGAAGGATACGAACGCCGTGCTAAAGGGAGATCAAGAGAGCAGGAAGACATGGACAGACACTGGGATTGTCCTTTCTTTAAGCACTGCTGGGACTCAGGAGTGAGCCGATTGCCTACAATCGATAACTGCCCAGAATGTAGACAGCAGAGGAAGGGCACAAGTGAGGTGTCAGTGTTCAAGCATCTAGGGCCTCTCCCACCTCCGAGCCGACGAGCTGAGTCATCTCAAGATGAAGACTTCGAGGAGTCAGAAGATGAAGAAGAAGATAGGTACCACCGGCCAAGGTGGTGCCCTGAGGGACTCAGTCATTCTCAGAAGCGCAGGGTGCAGCGGCTACGTAACTTGGAGGAAGCCGAAGCGCAGTACCTGTACACATTGAGGAAAGCACGGCCCGATCTGGCCGTGAAAATTCAGCAAACATTGGAGACGGAGGCGCGCCCTCCAAAGAAAGAATGGCACCCCAAGCAGACAAAAGCCGATGCAAAGGCATCGGCTGATACAAACATGGTGTTCATACTGCCATCGGAGTTTCATGCTCCAAGAATCGAAGAAGTGCCAGTAGCACAGTTTGACTGCGGTCCACGGCCAGTTGTCTTTGAGAAGCCACGAGAGAGGAGCTACAGGCACTTGAAGGCCCTGTACCTGAGAGGTTATATCAATGGGCAGCCTGTCAATAAGATGTTGGTCGACACGGGAGCGGCAGTCAATATAATGCCATACTCCATGCTACGGCGTTTGGGACGCTCCAACGAAGATCTGATCAAGACCAACGTCACACTAAGAGATTTCAACGGCCAAGCATCAGAAGTGCAAGGCGTTCTGAACGTGGATCTAACTGTAGGCCGGAAAACCATCCCTACGTCGTTCTTCATCGTCGACAGCAAGAGCACCTACGATGTCCTGCTAGGGAGGGATTGGATTCACGCTAACTGCTGCATTCCATCTACGATGCACCAATGCCTGATACAGTGGGATGGAGATGAAGTAGAGGTCGTTCATGCAGATGACTCGATCGAGATCTCACTAGCTGGCATGAACATTTGGGATGCAGATGACCAAGAGCCGATCTCTGGGATCAGTTTGGACGGCTGTGAGCGCATCGAAGCTTCAAAAAACGGGGTGAGGCTGGTCTTATCCACCGGCCTGACGGAGTAGCAAGACCGAAGTCAGTAGACGTACGTGGCAAGGCCGATCCTTGCGATCGGCCCCAAAAAATAAAAAGCAATGATCTCACCACAAGCATGCCACTTAGTTGTCGTAGGACACAAATAAGTTGTAAACCCTCATTGAGCAATGCAATGAAAAAGGAGGCCGAGTCCAGCAATCGGCCCCTATTATCCTCACAATATGTTTTACCTGTGTTTAGCATCGATCTAGCAGGCGACGGAAAGCTAGGATATGGGTTTACATCAGCTGATGAGCTAGAAGAGATTGACATTGGTCCTGGGGATAAGCCACGACCAACATTTATCAGCAAAAAGTTAGATCCGCATCTGAGGAGCCTGATGATAGCTCTGTTGAAAGAGTACCCAGATTGCTTTGCCTGGGATTACACAGAGATGCCAGGGTTAGACAGGAGCATCATCGAGCATCGGCTCCCTCTGAAGAAATGATTTCGGCCGTTCCAGCAGCGAGCACGGCAGATGAAGGCCGAAATTCTTGTGGAAATCAAGAAAGAGATCGAGAAAATGTTGAACGCCGGATTCATCAGGCCATGCAGGTACGCTGAGTGGATTTCTAACGTCGTACCTGTAGAGAAAAAGGACGGCCGATGGCGCGTCGCCATAGATTTTCAGGATCTCAACAGAGCCACTCCAAATGATGAGTACCCAATGCCGGTAGCAGAGACATTGATCAATGCAGCTACTGGCCATAAGGTTCTAAGTTTCATGGATGGAAATGCCGGCTACAACCAAATTTTCATGGCTCCGGAAGATATACACAAGACTGCATTCAGAGTACCAGGCTCGGTGGGCTTGTTTGAGTATATAGTCATGACATTTGGGCTGAAAAATGCCGGCGCAACGTACCAAAGAGCCATGAATTACATCTTTCATGATTTGATCGGCAAATTGGTGGAGATTTACATTGATGACGTGGTGGTCAAGTCTGTTGCAGTGGAAGGACACTTGGAGGATTTACGACACGTCCTGGACCGAACTAGAAAGTTCGGACTAAGAATGAATCCAAAGAAGTGTGCTTTTGGTGTCACGACCGGTCAATTCTTGGGTTTCTTGGTTCATGAACGCGGAATTGAGATCGGCCTGAAAAGCCAGGAGGCAGTGCGAACGATGAAGCCACCTACCACGAAGAAAGAACTCCAGTGTCTCATCGGCAAAATCAACTTCGTTAGACGATTTATCTCCAATCTGTCAGGGCGAATCGAGCCATTCATGGGCTTGGTGAAAATTAAGGCCGATGAAGAGTTTCGTTGGGGGGCAGAGCAACAGCAAGCATTTGACGAGATCAAGGCATATCTAACGAAGCCACCTGTGTTGGTTCCGCCACAGCAAGATAGGCCATTCTACATTTACTTGTCAGTAGCTGACATCTCCATCGCCTCAGTGGTGGTGCAAGTTTATGATGGTCTGGAGAGAGTAGTTTTCTACCTCAGCAGGAGGATGTTGGATGTAGAAACGAGGTACCCTAAGATCGAGAAGTTGTGCCTCTGTCTGTTTTCACCTGCACCAAGATTCAACACATCTTGCTGTCAGCAGAAATTATCGTCATATGCAAATCAGACGTCATCAAGAATATGTTATCGGCTCCTGTGTTGAAAGGCCGACTCGGTAAATGGATGTTTGCATTATCGGAATTTGATATCCGGTATCAACCTGCGAAAGCAGTCAAAGGACAGGCGTTGGCCGATCTTATCGCTGAACGAATAAACACTGGTATAGCAGCACTATCTGTGCGTGCATGGGCCATGTTCTTCGATGGATCGGTCTGTGAGGATGGTTGCGGCATCGGCGTGCTACTCGTGTCGCCTCGGGGGGCAACATATTCCTTCTCCATCAGGTTACCTACCCCTTGCACCAACAATGTCGCTGAGTATGAAGCAATCTGCAAGGGAATGGAGTTGCTATTTGAAGCCGGGGCAGAAGAAGTGGAGATCTTTGGAGATTCCAAATTGGTGATTTCTCAACTCACGGAGGAATACAAATGTGAGAGCGAGTTGCTCTTCCCATTATGGATGCAATGCCGTGAGCTGATGGCACAGTTCAGGTATATAAATTTCAATTGGATCCCAAGGTCGCAGAATACCGAGGCGAACGATCTCGCACAGATGGCATCAGGATACAAGGACGTAGCAGATGGAACCGATGTCCAGGTGCAGTTCATGGAGACAGATGATTGGAGAGCCGATATTTTCAATTACTTGAAAGATTCGGCTCGGGGGGCACCTAAACGGATAAGATATAAGGCCATGAAGTACGTCCTAATTGGGGATGACATGGTCTACAGGACGTTGGAAGGGTTACTTCTCAATTGTTTGGGACCAGCCGAGTCCAATCGGCTCTTACATGACGTACATGAAGGTGCCTGTGGAACTCACCAATCGGCTCATAAGATGAAGTGGCTGATCAGGCGATCGGGATTTTATTGGCCCACCATGCTTGAGGATTGTTTCAAGTACTATAAAGGGTGTCAAGCATGTCAGAAGTTTGGGAGTATTCAGATGGTACCCGCATCAACGATGAATCCCATCATCAAACCTTGGCCATTTCGAGGTTGGGGCATGGATATGATCGGCAAAATTCATCCTTCATCGAGCAAAGGCCATGAGTGGGTTCTGGCCATCACAGATTATTTCACTAAATGGGTGGAGGCCGTCCCTATGAAGTCAGTAGCATCCAAAGATGTCATCAGCTTCGTGAAGGAGCATGTCATTCATAGATTCGGGATTCCCCAGACTATCACGACCGATGGAGGTTCGGTTTTCGTTTCTAAGGAGTTTAGAAAGTTCTGTGAGGACATGGGAATCAAGCTGATCCGATCGTCTCCATACTATGCTCAAGCAAATGGGCAAGCTGAAGCGTCCAACAAGAGCCTTATCAAGTTGATTAAGAGGAAAATTGACGAGTATCCTAGACGTTGGCACGAGGTGTTGTCAGAGGCTTTGTGGGCTTATCGCATGTTGTGTCATGGAGCAATAAAGACCTCGCCATACCATCTGGTCTACGGACAAGAAACTGTGTTGCCCTGGGAAATCACGGCTGGCTCGAGACGGACTACGTTTCAGAATGACTTAACAACTGAAGAATATGCAGCCCTGATGAGTGACAGCATTGAGGATGCAACGGAACTCAGACTCTGGTCGCTTGAGAAAATCAAGGAGAACAAAGCCAAGGCAGCTCGTGCATATAATAAGAAGGTGAAACCGAAGGAGTTCCTCATTGGTGATCTGGTATGGGAAGCTGTGTTGCCGTTGGGGACTAAGGATAAAGCGTATGGTAAATGGTCTCCAAATTGGCACGGACCGTACAAAGTTGACCAAGTTTTGAAGGGCAATGCATACATGCTCGAGCAGTTGGATGGGGTGAAGTTCCCAGTAGCCGTCAATGGCCAGCATCTCAAGAAATATTTCCCAAGTATGTTGGATGATGGCCAGTAAAGTATGAAGGCCGATGCACTAAATCGGCCAGTAAAAAAAACAGCCGATGCACAGACATCGACGTAAGAACAAAACAGCCGATGCGCAGCCATCGACTATAGAGGAACAACTGTCATAAGCAAGTATCAGGGCACCATTCGATTTTGGGACTGTCCTTGTTGGCGTTTTGGGTAAAGACCGATGTATTGCCATCGGCTTTTTGAGCAATGATTTATTTTGATAATCGGAAGAATTAAGCATGGAATCCTTCTTCATTGATTTAAAAGGGGATTTCTTACAAAGAGGAGCCGATTGCTCAGGAAAGGGGGAACAAAAGGAGAACAGATTGCTACTGCTAGTCCTATGCTAGTAGTCCCTACTCTAAGGGTTGTCGCTGTCCTCGTCGTCGCCGTTGTAGTCGCCGTCACTGCTGCTGCTGGCGAGTTCCTCGTCGCTGCTGCCGTAGCCTTCAACAGGGGCTTCTTCCTCCTCCTCATCATTGTCGTCTTCATCGTCATCTGGCCAGGCCCAGCCGCGGAAGCGCTTCGCCGGCGGCTCGTCGGAGGAGGTGTCGTCCTCCTCTTCCTCCTCTTTGTTGGAGGAGGTGTCGTCTTCCTCGTCCTCCTCTTCTTCCTCTTCGATGGAGGAGGTGAAGTTACCCCAGGAGGAGAGGTCATCCTCACTCTCCGCCTCCAATTCCCCGCCGACGAGGAACCGGAGGTCGTCCTCCCCGTCAGTCAGGGGCAGATCACCATCTGACCCGACGAGGGCCTCGGGTGGGCCATCTGGCACAAAATCGAAGTCCCACTCCCGCTCATCCCAATGCTCGGGAGCGCGCCTATTGTACGCCTCCATCTGGTCGTACTCTAGAATCAGCTCACTCGAGGAAGAGGAGTGGAAAGAGAGAGCCGATGAGGCAGAGGAGGAGGAGGAAGACATGGCTGCAGAGGGGGATTTTTGCTGATGGCTAGTGCGGAGAAGGGGGATGAAAAGGCGAGCTGCTCAGATGAGTTTAAATAAAGGGGATCTAATGAAAGACGAGTTAATGCTTGAGCAGTTTTCGAGGATGCGGTGCCAAAACTGTCAATCGTGCAGAAGTTGAGAAGACAGGGTATCATGATGGAAAGATACTGAAGCGGTTCTGCTCTGCCACGACATGACCCTACGAAGGAAAAACAGAGTGGTTTTGAAATTATCATTACCAAAACCAGGGGGCATGTGTTATCACCAGATTTTGGCCAAATCAGGAGATGAGCCGTACTTGAGATGGGCTTGGAGAATATACACGTGGAGCGTCTCTGAAGCGGCCTTGCACGAGAGTTTGGGCTAGTTTGCCCGTGTATCTGTATATTATGGTAGTTTAGAATTAAAAGATAGAGTTTAGCCCGTACACGGTTAGGTGTATTTCCAAAGATAGAAAGTCTACGGACTATAAATATGTATCTAGGGTTATTGAGAAAGGAGGACAATCACGTTCACAACAAACCAATCTAGGCGCATCGCCACCCCTTGTTTCGAGGGTTTGTCCTGTCGGGGGGAAGACCCCGGATAGGGCAATGGACGCGGAGCAGCCGGCTGGCCACTGGCCGGCTCGCGGCAAAGGCCGGCTGAGGAGCA
Organism: Lolium rigidum; assembly: GCF_022539505.1. Classification (NCBI taxonomy): domain Eukaryota; kingdom Viridiplantae; phylum Streptophyta; class Magnoliopsida; order Poales; family Poaceae; genus Lolium; species Lolium rigidum. Next base: position 22,425,050 of record NC_061514.1, on the reverse strand, counting down.
GCCGGCTGGCGCCGTGGCCGGCTGGTCCGGAAGCCGGCTGGCTCTAGGTCCTAGTCGGCCCGGCTACGGCCACCAATGCCGTAGCTGGGCCGGCTTCTACAAGCCATATCCGACCGGGGTTTGTACCTCGGACCGACTCGAGGCTGGCGAGTCTTGCACTCGGAAGGAACCGGGTTGGTGATCCGGGTTCCCAAAGTCCACGCTGACTTCATCTTCCGTAAAGCGCGGGGCACTGTGGAGCAATAGTGCCGCGCGCCGGACAGGCCATCATGGCCTACGTCGAGCCGTACTGGCTACAGTGGCTGACGGCGACATGGACACCTCCTCTCCATGCCGCTGACCGTGGCAGCCGGATGGGACAGGCCATGAGGCCTCAACGGCTCCTGACGTCACTGCCTCGGGAAGGAGCGGAAGCCGAAGCCGGCCCAGCCGGCCAGTAGACTATAGGGTCTTATATGTAAAGTGCCGGCGCCTATATAAGCCGCACTACCCCCTCTCGTGCAGGGGATCGATCGATCATTCTTACTTCATTCCACCCGTAGAGCTGCCCCGTGAGAGAGACCATCGTCTCCCTTAGCCTCCCAGGAGCAGCCGGACACAGCTCTTGGAGCACCATTGTATTGTGTGATCATCATATACACTCTAGCAGGAGTAGAGGTGTTACCTCCATCGGAGGGCCTCGAACCTAGGTACGCCTCTGTGTCACGCGTCCCCATACCCGCATCCGGATACCGCCGTGAGATCCCTCAGGAACCACTTCGATTAGCCACCCTATGGCATATGCCGTGACCATACCACGACATTTGGCGCCCACCGTGGGGCCTTCAGCATCCTCGGCCGGTGTCTTCATCCGGACGGGCCTCACCATCACCACCGGCGAGCGAGTCGCTTCGGGCTTGATCCGGAGATTCGGCTCCTCGATCGCGTCGGCCGACAACGCTGGCTGCTTCGCCGACCGGCCCTTCCCAGCCGGCGGCAGCGTCATCTCCTTCGGCGGCCACGACGTCTACGTCGCCACCGTCGCACCGCCGCGCTACCCGCGGCAGGTGCTGCGCTGCGCAAGCCCTCCTCCGCGAGCCAGCAGCAGCGCTCTTGCCAGCCCCGCCGTCGTGCAAGTCATGATGGCTGGCGAGGAGCTCCCCACCAAGAACCCGCGCACCCGTGGTCCTAACCTGGAGCGCAACGTCGACCCCAACGCCTCCGGCTCGGGCCCGAAAGTGCCACCACCACCGTCCCGGCTGGACGAAGTCCGGGCAAAGCTGAGCACCCCGCTCACGCCAGGCGGAGACCCCACCGCCGTCGAGGCGGATCTGGAGGCGCATCGCCAGCTCCTCCTCAAGCAAACCGAAGAACTGGCTGCTGCTAAGCGCCAGATGGAGATCACCCAGCGCGAGTACAACCGCGCCCACGGCCTCACTCCAGGCGGCGACGAGCCAAGCCGAGCCGGTCACGTCCGCCGCAGGGGACGCGACCTTGGCGCCGAGATCGCCCGCGACGGCGCTCCTTCGCCGGCTCCGTCCGCAGAGCTGCCCGTCTACAACACCCCCGACAAGAACATGCGCGCGGCAGAAGCCGCCGCAGAAGAGCTGAGCCGCCTTGAAGGCGAAGAGTTACGCCGCCAGACCAAGCGGGTGACTGAGCTGCTCAACGCAGCCAACAGGCAGATCGCCGACCCCAGGTATGTCAATGCCCCCAGAGCTTCTCACGCTCGTGGCGCTGCAGGCAACGACAGGGAAGGCGCCAGGGACACGGCCGAGTCCGCCTCCCCAGCACCAAGCCGGCGCCATGATTCCCGGGCCACGCACGCAAGTTCGGGCCGGCCGAGCCACCAGCCGAGCGGCAGCAGCCGCAGCCGGCCTCCTCCAAGCCGAAACCAGGAGCAAGACTCCGAGCCCCGCCGTCAGCACCGGCCGGCTCCAGAAGCAAGCGGCGCACGCCAGCCGGCACACTCCCGGCTGGGCCCGCGCGTCGAGCCCGCCGACGCCCGAGAACGCCTCGACCGGCTGGTCGAATCCCGCATTGCGGAAGAAGAAGCTCCAGCCGGCCCAAAGTGCTTTGGGCCCCGCATCGCCAACGAGCCCACGCTTGAAGGCTTCACGCTCCCCCGCGACACCCCCAAGTACGACAGCACCGCCAAGCCGGAGGACTGGCTGCAGGACTACTCCACCGCAGTCGGCATCGCCAAAGGCAATAAGCGCTGGGCTGTGCGCTACTCCCCCCTCATGCTGGTCGGCTCCGCCCGCACCTGGCTCAACAACCTGCCAGCCGGCAGCATAAACGGCTGGCTGGACTTCGAAGCGGCCTTCATCAGCAACTTCACTGGCACCTACCGCCGGCCGGGACGGCCCCAACAGCTTGAGATGTGCAAGCAGGGCCCCGACGAGACGGACCGCGCGTACCTAACGCGCTGGTGCGAGATGCGCAACTCTTGCGAGGGCGTGCACGAGATCCAGGCCATCAGCTTCTTCATGGGAGGCTGTCGGCCCAACACCATGCTGTGGCACAAGTTGCGCCGCAGCGACCCCAAGTCGATGGCCGCCTTGATGGCCATCGCCGACAAGTACGCGCTGGCTGAGGAAGCCGGCAAGGCGCCGGCTGACATTTCGCCGGCCCCCGCCAAAAGGGACAACAACAAGCCGACCGAGGGCGCCTCTCATGGCAGCCGGCGGGACAACTACCGCGGCAAGCGGCACAGCGACCAGCCGGACCGCCGATATGGCTCCGCCCAAGTAGCGGCCGTGCAGGACAACGCGGCAGGCGGCAGCCGCCGCCAGAAGCAAGACCGGCAGTGGAAGCCGAAGTACACCTTTGAGCAGATGCTCGACTCGCCGTGCAAGTACCACAGCGGCAAGAACCCCTCCAACCACACCACCCGCGATTGCCACTTCATGAAGCGGCTGACAAGCGGTGAACCTCTCCCGCCTCCACCCCCGCCGCCCCCAGCCGGCGGGCCGGGTGGCGCAGCCGGCGCGGAGAACGCCAACCTCGAGCACCACGAGGCTAACCAAGTGCACCATGGCGGCCGATACTTGGCCGAAGACGCTGCTTACATCATCTTCACCTCCGAGCCCGAGGACAAGACGAGCCAGCAGAGCCGTTCCCTCGAGGTCAACGCGGTCATACCGCCGGTCCCCCAGTACCTAAACTGGTCAGAGCAGGCCATCACTTTTGATCGCCGCGACACACCGGCTGTCCCGCCGAAGCCGGGCAGCTACGCCATGGTCCTCGACCCCACCATCGGCACAACCCGGCGCAGCGTGCGTTTTCGCGCGTCCTCATCGACGGCGGCAGCGAGCATCAACATCCTCTACCGCGACACCGCCCGCAAGCTAGGCATCCAAGAAGCCGAGCTGCGTCCCACCCCCACCGTCTTCCATGGCATCGTGCCGGGCCACTGCTGCCAGCCGATCGGCCGGATCACGCTGGAGGTGATGTTCGGGAAGCCGGATCACTTCCGCACCGAGCAGATCGAGTTCGAGGTGGTGGACCTCGTGAGTCCCTACCACGCGCTCCTGGGCAGGCCGGCCCTGACCAAGTTCATGGCGGTGCCCCATTATGGGTACCTCAAGATGAAGCTGCCTGGCCCCAAGGGGGTCATCACCGTAGCCGGCGATTATCGCCGCTCCATGGACTGCGCCACGCAGAGCTCCAAGATGGCCCAGACGCTGGTCATCGCCACCGAGAAGCAGCTCATCCACGACGCCATTGCCCTCGCCAAAGCCGCGCAGACAGACATGCCGGCTGCAGGCAACCCGGCTGGGACGACTCACTTCCAGCCGGCCAACAACACCAAGAAGATCCTGCTGGACCCGGCGCAGCCGGACAAGTACGTCACCATCGGTGCCGGCTTGAGCAAGAAATAGGAAAGCGAGCTCACCAGCTTCCTCCGTGAGAATCGGGACATCTTCGCATGGACTCCAAGAGACATGCCGGGTGTGCCGAGGGAGTTGGCTGAGCACCACCTCCACGTCCGGCTCGAGGCCAAGCCGGTGAAGCAGCCTCTCAGGCGCTTCGCCGAAGAACGAAGGAAGGCCATCGGTGAAGAAATTGCCCGGCTCCTAGCTGCCGGCTTCATCATGGAAGTGCTGCACCCGGACTGGTTGGCGAACCCGGTCCTGGTCTTGAAGAAGAACGGCTCTCGGCGCATGTGTATCGACTACACCAGCCTGAACAAGGCGTGCCCGAAGGACCCCTTCCCCTGCCGCGCATAGATCAAGTCATAGACTCGATCGCCGGCTGTGAACTGTTGTCTTTCCTAGACGCCTATTCAGGCTACCACCAGATTCCTTTGAATCCGGATGATCAAATAAAGACTTCGTTCATTACCCCGTATGGGGCTTACTGCTACACGACTATGCCGTTCGGCTTGAAAAATGCAGGCGCCACCTACCAAAGGTGCATGCAGAAATGCTTGCAGGATCAAATCGGCAGAAACGTTCACGCATACGTGGATGATGTCGTTGTCAAGACCAAGGAGACGACTACCCTCCTTGATGACCTGAGAGAAACTTTCACCAATCTGAGAAGATTCCGGATGAAGCTCAACCCGGCCAAGTGCACATTCGGCGTGCCGTCTGGCCAGCTCCTTGGCTACCTCGTCTCTCAGCGAGGGATCGAAGCCAACCCGGACAAGATCGGTGCTCGCGGAGAAGATGGAACTGCCGCAGTGCCTCAAGGACGTCCAGAAGTTTGCTGGCTGCCTGGCTTCCTTGAGCCGCTTCGTCAGCCGGCTGGGGGAGAAGGCACTGCCCCTGTATCAATTAATGAAGAAGGCGGACAAATTCGTCTGGTCACCGCAGGCGGATGAGGCCTTCCGCGACTTGAAGCGCGTGCTCTCAACCGCGCCAATTCTTGCAACGCCGGCTTCAATGGAGCCGATGCTGTTGTACATCACAGCCACCAACCGAGTGGTTAGCGTTGTCCTGGTGGTGGAGCGCAAAGAGGCCGACAGAGAACAGCTGGTTCAGCGCCCAGTCTACTACCTTAGCGAAGTGCTCTCCCAGTCGAAGCAGAACTACCCCCACTATCAGAAGGTCACCTACGGCGTCTACATGGCGGCCAAGAAGCTGAAGCACTACTTCCAAGAGCACCCCATCAAGGTGGTTGCCACAGCGCCCTTGGCGGAAATCATCGGCAGCAAGGATGCCAACGGCCGGGTTGCCAAGTGGGCCCTGGAGCTAGCCGCCCACACCATCCTCTACGAGCCACGCACAGCCATCAAGTCGCAGATCCTCGCGGACTTCTTCGTCGACTGGGCTGAGATGCAATACCTGCCGCCTGTGCCAGACTCCACACACTGGAAGATGCACTTCGACGGCTCGAAGATGCGCAACGGCTTGGGAGCCGGCATCGTCATTACCTCTCCCAAGGGAGACCGGCTGGACTACGTCCTGCAAATCCACTTCGCCGCATCCAACAATGTGGCGGAGTATGAAGCGCTCATTCATGGGCTGAAGCTGGCCAAGGAGATTGGCGTGCGTCGCATACTCTGCTTCGGCGACTCCGACTTGGTCATACAGCAAGCATCTGGCGACTGGGACGCGAAAGACGCCAACATAGCCTCATACCGCTTCCATGTTCAGCAGCTATCCGGCTTCTTCGACGGCTGCGAATTCCACCATGTGCCACGGGCAAACAACGAGGCGGCTGACGTCTTGTCCAAGATTGGCTCAACCCGGCAAGCCATTCCGCCGGGCATCGCCTTGGCGGTTCTCAAGAAGCCGTCCATCATACCGTCACCGGACTCGGATTCAATATTCGTGCCGGCTGACCCGAGGGCTGCTCAGCCGAACCCGGGGCTTCATCGCCCAAGTCGGGGGCTAACAAGCCGAACCCGCCAGCTATCATGCCGAACCCGGGGACTTCTCAGTCCAACCCGGGGGCTTCATCGCCAAACTCGGGGGCTAGCAAGCCGAACCCGCCGGCTAGCATGCCGAACCCGGCGACCATGCAGTCGAATCCGGAAGCTCCCATGTAGGAGGCCCTGTTGGTCAGCGTATTCGAGATAAGATGCGTACCTTCATGGGCACAAGAATTCCTCTCCTACCTCACCGACGGTGTGCTGCCTGACGATAGAGTCCAGGCCAGGCAGATTGAGAGAAGGGCCAAGGCCTATACCATCATCAACCACCAGCTGTACAAACGCAGCGTAAGTGGGGTGTTCCAGCGGTGTGTCGAGCCGGCTGAAGGGATTGAACTCCTACGGGAAATCCATCAAGGAGAGTGCGGACATCACGCCTCGTCCAGAGCCATAGTGGCCAAAGCTTTCCGGCACGGTTTTTACTGGCCGACTGCGCTCAGAGACGCAGAAGAATTGGTGAAGAAGTGCAACGGCTGTCAGCGCTTCGCAAAGAAGAGACACCAGCCGGCTTCCGCCTTGAAAACCATCCCCATCACATGGCCGTTTGCCGTATGGGGCTTGGATATGGTGGGTCCGTTCAAAACAGCGCGAGGCGGCATGACACACCTCTTGGTGATGATTGACAAATTCACCAAGTGGATCGAAGCCAAGCCAATCAAGAAGCTGGACGGCTCCACAGCCGTCACATTCCTCAAGGAAATCATTGTAAGATTCGGCTACCCCCACATCATCATCACTGACAACGGCAGCAATTTCTCCCAAGGCATTTTCTCTCGCTATTGCGGGGAAATGGGGATCCGGATGGCCCTAGCCTCTGTGGCGCACCCAGAGTCCAACGGACAAGTGGAAAAGGCTAACGGCTTGGTCCTAGCCGGCATCCGGCCCCGGCTGGTGGAGCCGCTCGAGCGAACAGCCGGCTGCTGGATTGAAGAGCTGCCCAATGTGCTATGGAGCCTGCGCACAACGCCAAACCGCTCAGTCGGCTTCACACCATTTTTCCTCGTATACGGGGCCGAAGCCGTCTTGCCGACTGATATCGAGCATGACGCGCCAAGAATCAAGCTCTACACAGAAGCCGAAGCCAAAGAAGCTCGTGAAGATGGAGTTGACCTGGTCGAAGAGGCCCGGCTGCTGGCTGCGTCTAGATCTACTATCTACCAGCAAAGCCTCCGACGCTATCACAGCCGGAAGGTCCAGCCCTTAGCATTCCGAGAAGGAGACCTAGTGCTCCGGCTGATCCAACGGACAGCCGGACAGCATAAACTGTCATCCCCATGGGAGGGTCCCTTCATCGTGAGCAAGGCAGTAGGCAATGATTCCTACTATCTCATAGATGCCCAAGAGGCTAAGAAAAACAAGCCGGACAAGGCTGACGAGGAGACTAAACGTCCCTGGAATGTCAACTTACTCTGCCCATTTTACACATGAGAGCAGGAATGTATGTATCCCTTGTATCCCTTTTATGAGCTATGAAAAAGCACGCGCCAAGAGCGCCGTTTCTGACAAGTTTTTCGCATACTCTACCTTGTTTCGCCAATTGGCTTGAACCCTGTCACGCGGTCGGCTCAGTAACGTGATCCGGTTTCCGACAGCCGGGTTCCGATCCAGCTACAGACCGCAACCCGGCTGTCCGGCTGGCGGGAGTAAGGCCTAGGGAGCCGGCACGCGAAAAACGACTAAGGGAAAGAGTAAGAGCGAGTTGACTTGCAACTTTTCATATAAGTGCCGGATTGCCGAATTCAGCTCGTTCGACTGAAATACTGTCAGCCTCACCCAGCGGCCCGCTCTTGATCCGGCGACGGATCGCAAGTCGGACGTACGACCGGCAAGAGCACAACCAAAGAGTGGGGCGGATGGGAAAAAGCGAACGAGTCGAAAGAAAGCAACTCGGCACACCAATGATTAACAAACACATTAAAGTGTGACATAATTAAAGGACGATAATATTCATACATGCGCACCCGGCATCCCGGGGATTTAATAAATTGTCTTGGCAAAAGAACAACTGAAAAGCAGGAAATCTAAGCCGGAGGGGCATCAGCGGAGCCGGCTGCCGGGTCGTCCTCGGGCGCGTCTTCCGCCTCCTCATCTTCCATATAATCTTCATCGGATGGAGGAGGGTTCGGGTCCGCGACGAAGGCGCCCTTGTCGACAAAGTCGGCGATGGCGCTGGCTCGGGCAAGGCGGGCGGCCTTGAGTTCGGCTGGGAGCTTGTCCTCCACGCCGTCTCGCCGGAACTGAAGCTGCCCCAGGTCCACCTCGTTGTACCAGGAGAGGACGAAGGACAGCGCCATGTCGGCGCCAGCGCGCGTGGCCGACTCTTTCCAGTCGAGGAGGCGATCCGGCGCCCGCTCCATCAGCGAGGTGAGGCTGGAGATATCCTGCGGCACCGCCTCCTCAGGCCACAGCATCGGCGCCAGCTCTTCAGCCGCCTTCCGGAGCTCCCAGCCGAGCTTGGTGATGGGCTCGACGCGGGCAGCCATGGACGCCATGTGATCCTCCATGGAGAAATACTCCGAGCTGCCCTCGCCGGTCTCCTGCCTCCTGGACTCGCGCGCAACGCCAACGGCTGCCAAAGCCGCGTCCTGCGTCTCCGGGAAGGCCGCTGCAAGACAAAGCAAGTCAGAAATCATCGAAGCCGAAATAAGCTGAAAAAGGCAAATTTTCGAAGTCCTAAGCCAAAAGGAAAAGCCTGGCGGCAGCCGGCAAGAACCGACTGCCACCAGCCCGAAGATGAGGATAGCGAAGAAATCAGAAGTTTCTGCTGCCGGCTGCCAACGAAGGCCGGCAGCCGACAGCCGAAAGCCGGCAAAGGGAAAGGAACATCGAGATGCACTCACCCGCCAAGCCGCGATCAAGTGCGCCAATCTCATCCGTCCAGCGCTTGGCGGTAGCCGTCAGCTCCGTGGACTTGGCGGTGACCTCCTCCTGCAGCGCAAGCCGCTGCTTCTCCACCTCCGTCAGCCGCCGGCTCAGATCCTCCACCTTCTCCTTCTCCGCCGTCCTGAGGGAGTTGAGCTCAGTGAGGTGGTTCTGCTCCAGCAGGCGCAGCCGCGTCAGCTCCTGCTCTGCCAGCTTGAGCTTGCCGGCGGCGGATCGGCCCGCCTCCTCGCTCTCGGCGCACTGGGCGCGAGCAGCCCGGAGATCCGACTCCAGTTGTGGGACCTTGGTGGCTTCAACTGCGAGGCGGCCGAAAAGAAACGTCAGCCAACCAAGGCTAAAAAGAAAATAAGACATCGAGTCGAAAGAAGCAAGAGCCTACCCTTGGCAATTTCCAGCTCGCGGGCCAAGTCGGCCCGGTCCAGCTTGGCCTTGTGGTAATGAGTGACGGCGCGATTATCCAGGGTGGTGCGCCGATCCATCACAGCCTAAGGAAAAGAGAAAGTCAGTCGAACAGGCGAAGCCCGGGCCGGCTCCAAGCAGCCGGCCCATGCCTCGGAGGGCTACCAGGATGATAACCAAGTCAAAAAACAGATAAAGCTTACCTTGCCGGCTTCCTCCACCTTGGCAACGCTGGCCGCGGTCTCGGCAGCCCTGGCCTTGAGGTGGGCCTGCAGGCTGGAGAAGAACATCTCCACCGATGCTTGGCCGGGGTTCCCCTCCCGGCTGGTCACCTCGTAGGAGTCGGCGCGGAGCCACGCCTGCTCCATGGTGGCAGCCGAGCCGAGGCTGGAGTCGGAGGCGGACGGCACCTGAAGAAGAAGTGCGCCCTTGGCCACGTGCAGGCCCTGCTGCGACGCCGATGGGGTCTCCGTCCTCACCAGTGCGCGCGAGTCGGCGCCCTCCGTGCGCGCCGGCTCATCCCTTGCCGGCTCCCGCCCGGCTGGCTCATCCCTTGTCGGCTCCGGCGGCGGCGACGCTCCGGGCGCAGCAGATGGCCCAGCCGGCGCAGCTGTCTCCGGCGCCTGAGGTGCCCCTTCCGGGCTCTCATCCAGCACCACCACGTTGGGCCGGGTGCCGGCTCCGGCCGCAGGCGGCGCAGCCCTGCCGGCTCCGGTTCCAGGAGTAGCCCTGCGGGCTCCGGCTCCGGTCGAAGGCGGAATGCCCCGCCCGGCCCCAGCGGCTGGGTCCAGAAGACGTGTCCGGCGCGGGAACATATCGTCCAGCGTCGGCTGCCGCGGCGGGTCGGCCCGCGTGCCGCGATCAGGCGCCGAGGCCAGCGGCACGGCGAAGGAAGGTGCCCCTGCGGAAGGCGCAGAACCCGCAGGCGGCGGTGGCGTAGGAGCGCGCGATGAAGGCTGCGGCGTCGGCTCCCTCCTTTGGCGCAGCGGCGGCGACGCGACGCGCGGAGCTTGCCGGGAGCCACCGCCCTGGGCAAACTTGATAGGGGCCCTAGCCGGATAAACAGAGAAAAGATAAGCATAAAAGTAAGGAAAGAAAAGGAATCAAACAAGAAAAAGAAGGAGAACTCACCCGGCCTGCTCCGGAACCTTCCTCGGCTGCTGCCGGCGCTGCTTCTTCGCCTTCGCCTCCCAGGCGGCGGTGGAGCCGGCTCGCTTTGTGCCCTTGGGCGCCGAAGTCGCCGTGGTGCTGGGCGGCCTCGTGCGAAGGGGCACGGCTGGGGTCGGCCCCGTGCCGGACATCGCCGGCTCCTCGTCCTCCTGCTGCTCTGGCGAGGGGGGCGGATTGTGCTCCCCCTGGCCGCCTAGATCAGGCGCCTGCAGCAGGTCGTCGTCGCCGGCCTGGTCACCGGCTTGGTCAGCCGGATCGACGTGGTCCGGCGTCCACCTCTTCGTCGCCAGGTCGCCGTCCTCGGCGTTCTGGCGCTCAAAAAGCTAGAAAGACAGAAAAAGCATGAGCAAATAACAAGCCGGAAGTCGGCAGAAGAAAAAAGGAAGTCGGCCTCGCAGCCGCAAGCCGGAAATTGGCAAAGACACGAGGCTTACCTGCTCGGGTAGGTGGTCCCTGTCGTGGGGCGCCAGCCCGTAGCTCCAGCCGTCCGCCACGTTCGCCTTGGTGATGTTATTCACCCGGCTGGCCACCTGGGCCTTGGTGAGCACCGCCTTGGACGTCCGGTTCGGATCGAACCGGCCGGACATGTGCCCGATTTTATGGGTGCGCATCTGGAGCGGCAGCACCCGGCGCTCAGCGATGGTGCAGAGGAGATCCTCCGCGGTCAGCCCGTTCTCGACGGCTGCCCCCAAGAAGTCCCAGAGCTGGTTCACCTCGGCGTCCAGATCCGACGTGCGGGCGTTGTAGCTCCAGTTGATCCGGCCGACTGGAGGGGCCGGATTGTACTCCGGCAGATTGATCCGGTCGACGAGCTGCCCCTCGTTGCGCACATAGAAGAACGACATTTGCCAGTTCTTCACCGAGTCAACGGTGGGGATCTTGGGGAAGGGCGTACCAGGCCGAGTGTAGATCGAGGCGGCGCCGCAGGCCCGCAGGCGGCCTTCGGTGGTTTGCGCCTTCAAGTAAAAGAGACGGCTCCAAAAGTCGATGTCGGGCCACAAGCCGGCGTAGGCCTCCATGAACGCCACGTAACAGCTGAGGAGGACGCACGCGTTGGCCGGCAGGTGGTGCGGCTGCAGGCCGAAGTTGTCCAGGAACTGCCAGAAGAATGTCGAGGCCGGCAGGCCTAGCCCGCGATCGAGATGCGCGCCGAAGACGACGCGCTCGCCGGGCTCCGGCTCGGGCTCCACCTCCTCGCCGGGCGCCTGCCAGGCCACCGCCGACGGGATCCGGCGGAGGCGCACCAGCCGCTCGATGTCGTCCTCCCGCATGTAGGAGCCCCTCCACGATCCGCTGGGAGACGCCATTGTCGAAGCAGAAGAAGAAGATGACCAAGAGAGGCGAAACGGCGAGGAAGAGCCTTGCGACCGCGGCGGCGACAACGGCGGCTGAGGACGCTCCGTCGAAACGCGCGGCCCCGTGGCGCCGGTTTGATGGAGTGGCGGCGGCGGCCCGGCGAGAGATCGTCGGGGCAGCGGCTCGCCGGAGTTCGCCAGGAGGTTGCTGGAGGAGAAGCGTGGGCGTGCGACGGAGAAAGTTGGAGCGAGAGAGCAACGAGCGCGAGGAAGAAGAAGGGCGCCTCGGTACCGCTACCGAGGGGCATTTATAGCCGCCTGGCGCGCCAGTTGCACGGCCACGTGGCGATCGTGGGCCACGATCGGGATTTACTGCGCCGTAACTCCTCCCACGACCACGACGGTTACCGGAAACGGCCACACCACGTCGCCCACTACCGCACCGGATCCGGGGGAACATTGATGTGACCCGATGAACCGACCGCAGCGCCAGGCGTCAGACCGGTCAAGTCGGGCGCGGGACCCGAGGCGGCGGAGGCTCCGGCGCGCCGCAAGCCGGAGTCGGACAACAAGTTCAACCCGGACTAAAAGTCGTCAGCAAGGCGGAGACCCCGCCAAAACTTGCAAGAAAGCAAAAGCTGTATAAGTGTAAAAAGCGGTCGGCTAGAAGCAGCCGGCAGGAACGAGCCGGATGAGGGCGTAGCCGGCTGAATGGAAATTCTCAGTCGGCCCCTCCAAGTGCCGTCAAGTATATTCGGGAAGCCAGGAAAACCTGCCTAGGTCCTTCTAAACGCAGGACCTTGCCAGCTTCGGGGGCTAATGTCGGGGGGAAGACCCCGGATAGGGCAATGGACGCGGAGCAGCCGGCTGGCCACTGGCCGGCTCGCGGCAAAGGCCGGCCGAGGAGCAGCGGCCGGCGCGCCGTGGCCGGCTGGTCCGAAGCCGGCTGGCTCTAGGTCCTAGTCGGCCTGGCTACGGCCACCAATGCTGTAGCTGGGCCGGCTTCTACAAGCCATATCCGATAGGGGTTTGTACCTCAGACCGACTCGAGGCTGGCGAGTCTTGCACTGGAAGGAACCGGGTTGGTGATCCGGGTTCCCAAAGTCCACGCTGACTTCATCTTCCGTAAAGCGCGGGGCACTGTGGAGCAATAGTGCCGCGCGCCGGACAGGCCATCATGGCCTACGTCGAGCCGTACTGGCTACAGTGGCTGACGGCGACAGGGACACCTCCTCTCCGTGCCGCTGACCGTGGCAGCCGGATGGGACAGGCCATGAGGCCTCAACGGCTCCTGACGTCACTGCCTCGGGAAGGAGCGGAAGCCGAAGCCGGCCCAGCCGGCCAGTAGACTATAGGGTCTTATATGTAAAGTGCCGGCGCCTATATAAGCCGCACTACCCCCTCTCGTGCAGGGGATCGATCGATCATTCTTACTTCATTCCACCCGTAGAGCTGCCCTGTGAGAGAGACCATCGTCTCCCTTAGCCTCCCAGGAGCAGCCGGACACAGCTCTTGGAGCACCATTGTATTGTGTGATCATCATATACACTCTAGCAGGAGTAGAGGTGTTACCTCCATCGGAGGGCCTCGAACCTGGGTACGCCTCTGTGTCACGCGTCCCCATACCCGCATCCGGATACCGCCGTGAGATCCCTCAGGAACCACTTCGATTAGCCACCCTATGGCATATGCCGTGACCATACCACGACATCTCCCGGGTAAGCAACATGCTGCCTAGATCGCATCTTGCGATCTAGGCAGTATCAGTTTATTCATTCTTGGTGTTGCTCGTACTGAAGCCTTGTTGATGGCGAGCGACACCTTTATCTTAGATGTTTTGGGGCTTACGTCGACGTGTTTATGTTATGCTTGCTTAGCTACGTTGCCCCTCGATATCTAGCCGCCCTTACACCTATCTTAGGTGTAAGGGCGGCATCTTGCTTTATCTTTGTTTAGTAGAACCGATCTGTTATAGTCGTTCCTTGTTCTACAAGGATTAGTTTGATATATGCATGGTTAGGCCTTACAAACGGGTTGAACGATCCGGTAGTGCGTAAGATGTGGTTTATTAAACCCTAAAGGGATTGTTCCGGGGATCAACTTCATGTTGGTTTTTAGGCCTCGTTAGGGTTGGTTTTCCATCATCTTTCGTACCTGTTAGGCTCAATTACGCGTAGGATATTCCGGTTATGCAGTGAAAATGTGGGGACCCCGGACTAGCTGTCCAAAATCCCTGTTATGTATACAGTTCACGATCCCATGATCAGTGCGCCGTGAACACATAACCGAACTGATATCAAATTACACCATCCATTACAAAGCGGAATAAGAAAATTACAACATGGTCACATGACCAATACTTACATAATAGCCTCGAAGGGCCTAACTAAACATCGAGTAGCAACATCACTTCAGCGATCGCAGTACCCAAGTCATCTCGCCATAACCCTACGAGCAAGCGGTCGGGAAGACGTTCCTAGCTCGCATAGACGTTGCCAACTCCTTCTTCATCTGTCGAACTCCTTCAAGTCTGGCCAAGTAAATAGCTAGGGACAAAGCCGTGAGTACATTTGGAATTGTACTCTCAAACCATTTACAAAGTAACATATCAAGGAGAACAAGGTACCGAGGACTAACTAGGAGATCAAGAGGGAATGACCACTTATATAACAAGAATATGTTATGTAGAAGAGAAGATGTGTTTTAGTGGAGTTAGCATCTCAACTTCATGGGTGAAGGAGATGAGAGAATATATCTAAGACATCACTACTTGACTCAATTTAGGAAGATCTTTCACGACATAAACACTTAGGAAGGGTAGACCCCAATTTTTATCAATTCCTTTCCGACCACCTCATTGTGGTCATCAACCATTTTTCCAGTACTCCGAGTACTCCAACACAAATCCCGTTTCTTTCCTTTGTCAAACATTTTCATAAACAAAACACATCAGGCTAAGCAACAGCCAATCCAACCGTCCATGACCGCGGACACGGCTATTCGAATAGATTTAACTCTGCAGAGTTTGCACACTTTCCCCACAAGATCTGATAAATCCGCCGGGATCATCCCGGGCCATCATACGAAAGTATGTGGGTATCGGATAACCGGTCGAAGCCTTTCGCCCATTCTAATTAGCAAGAGGTCCTACCCTATGGAGTATGTACCTCCCCGGCACCGTGGCAGCTCACCTCCTTTTGAGCGTGGCTCCACCGCCAAGCCAGGAGACCCATAGTGTCTTCCGGACGGGTCAGCCCGAAGGCCTCCCGTTATACTATTGTCCCAACCTCGACAATCCGGACTCGGGGGTATCCGTACCCTTGTATAGTTATGCGGTGCCTCATGCTAAAGAGAACGAACGTCGAGCTAAGCCACGTGCCCATGTTGGAGTAATGTGGTTGCGCTAGTTTGTTGTCATGGGTGAGTACTTAGGCCCCAAAGTTTTCGTAATATCCCAACCACTTTCTCATCCCCATCATTTTTACCAAATCCTTTCCTTTCATAAATCCTCACTTGGGGAAAACATCATGCCCAAGGTTTTATCAAAAACTTTTACAACAAGGTAAAACCTTGAGGGTTTTCCCAACCTAAAGTTTATGCATGAACTAAGAAGTATAATAGCCCAAAAGTTGCCATTATACCATGAAGGGTGACAAAGACATCCATACTCACATTGAGCATAAATGGAGATAATCAAAAGTGGAGCAATTTTTAATGAGGTTAACCCATATCTTTACTAGAATTAGAGGTGTCAAAAGGCGATGAACGTAATTCGCATACTTAGAGTAGGTATGCAAAGTAACAAGGAGAACCTTACATACTTGGTGGCAAGTATGTAAAGAAACAAAGTAATCGAAAACCCAAGGAACACAAGGAGCCAAGAGACCAAAGGATGGCAAGATCTCAATCAAGAACATAGAGAACGATGGATCAAAGTAAATGGCTTGCCTTGGCTTATTTGTCCCTGTACTTCTTCAACTCTATCAATATAAGAATCCCAACAATATAAATAAAATCCTTGTCCAATTCCACTTCTTCTTCTTCTCCGGAATTGTTCGCATCTAGCGCCGGAAAATATAAAAGGAACACAATCAATCACATTGCATCAACAAGACAACATTCAACAATCAACAACTAACCATGCAGCCAAGGTATAACATACTAAGGACTTATAGATACCACAAACAACTTCAAGAGTTTTAATTTAGAAAACCCCATTTATTTACCTAGTAGAGGTATGAGTGCATCACCACTTAGCAATTGCCTCTCTCGGTTATCACCATGGTATAAACCAAACATCCCCTGGTATATAACATCATAAAGAGGACAAGAGCATTAGTTTGGAATCAAACACATTCACAGTACATTTTCAAACATTTTGGGAAAAGTAGAAAACAGTTTTCCTAACTTAGTTGGCTCACACAACACAACATCCAAAATAGGAAGCAAACCATATTCCACATCATTTGAAAACTTAGGCAAAACAATAGGGCTAATGTTAAGTTGCAGAGGTTTTGTTTTGCAAGCATAAAACAAAGGTTGTCCATTCCTAATAAAGAGAGTTGGTCAAGGGTTTTAAATAGACCAACAAGTTTTGGTCCAACAATGCATGTCACACATATACCTTACTAACAGTAACGAATATGCATGAACAGAGACTAATAATATTTTTCCTAGATGGCCAGTACTAATACAAGACTAACCCAGTTGGAATCACCCAAAAATATTAAACCTACAATTTTAGGAATTTCTTTGAATCTGACTGTACAGAAAACAAGATCTGTAAGCCATAAATCGTAGAAAAATCCTAAAAATATGAGACCATTGGCATTTGAAAGATAGCTAAACAGAGATGCACACACAATTGGATTTGGGTTCAAATTGTTTCTGAAACTCTCACAAATGGATTGACAAGATTACTGCATGTCTATACCATTTGCTTTACCTCTGGAGTAACAGAACAGGTAAGGGTTTGAAACTTGTTTGAGAAGATTAAGAAAACATTCAGTAGTCCTACAGAACTGGAATCACTCAATTTGGTTCAAATATGGATTTTTGGTGATTTAAAAGCTAACAGCCATGTCTGCAGAACACACAGAACAAGTTTAATTCACCACAAATCGTACATCAATCACAAAAATAGGAGGTCAGCTGCATCTGAAAGGTATTGAATAGGTGGTTCTTACCCAATTTGTTTCACTCAAAGATTCGTTCCCAAGCTCCTGGTTTAATTCGACAAAGTCAGATCTGACCAGATCTTGACCTGTGAACCATTTCAGTTTCAGGAGGTCCATCGAAGTGAAACCACCGCCAAAATGAAGGTATTGAAGAGGGCTTTCACCTACAGTTGAGTTTGCTCAAAAAGGTTTCGTAAAACGGAACAAATCTAACAAACAGTGAATCTGCATGTTTACAGAACTTTATTTACCACGGACAATCCGTAACGAATTTGAGGATGAGACCAACGCCAAGTTGTAGATCTTTTCCGCATCTATATGCGGAACTTTGAATCACTCGATTTGGATCTGCGCACGAGATTTGGTGGATTTTACAAGTTCGTACCAGAATCTGAAACAGCAAGATAGCAGAAATTACTGCAAGGATTTGGACGAACTTTGCTCAAGAACTTCAGATCTGAGGATTGCTCAAGCTTCTTCATGCTTGGACCAACATGCACCTGCATCAAGATCCAATCTTAGCAATGGAGGAAGAAGAAGAGGGGTTAAAACCATCTAGGGTTGGGGAGAAGAAGGAGAGGGATGCTCTCATGGTGAGGATGAGCTTGAGGGAGGAGGAGAGCTTCATCTTCGTGGCTTTCCATGGCCATGGCCGGCCATGGAAGCTAGGGGGAGCAATATTTCGTGGGAGAAGGAGGGGAGGGAGTGGATAAGGCAGGGGAATGAGTGGAGAGTGGAGAAAAATGAGAAGAAAAAGAGGAAGCGGTGGCCGGCCAAGTGCTTTTATAGAGGGAGAGAGTGGTGGCTGCCTCCTTTTTGATTGGCTAGGATGGGTGGCTGCCCATTTATTGATTGGGGTAGTTGGGAGGCAAGGCTTGTGGAGGAAGGAAAAGAAGAGGGAGGGCTGGCCGAAAATCTTGCCATGGCCGGCTCCTTCATGTGTCACTCAAAAATGAACAAAGAGAGAGAGATGCACAACATCCATGTGAATAGATATGTGCATGATATTGAGGAGAAAATGTCAAAGAGTGACTTTGATGATGATAAAAATAGGAGTAGATACATATAGATAAAAAGGAGTATGAAGGTGACATGTGCCATGAGAATAATCTCCACCACTTTGGCTGAGACCAACTTATGATGAAGATAGTTCCCAAGGTATATTTGATGATTAGTAGCTTTTATAAGAATTCAATTTTGGAAGGATTGGGATGGACCACATGCAACAATGCATGTGCATGTCAAGGTAAATGGGATGGTGATGGTGGTTTAGACAATTATAGAGCAAGACTAAGAGACATGGTGAGTGAAGTAACCATATACTCACAATGAAGAATATGGGGACTTAAATCATGAATTCATGAGGTCAAGGTAATGATGGAAAAGAATATAAATTGCTCTACAAATGAGAGGTCAATAGGGAGTGAGTTGAAAGTATCAAATGATCATCCATTTGATCCAGAATTGGAGGATGGAGGGAATACAATGTGGTGGATCAGAGATGTGCATAAGATGTGCAAGAGTTGTCATTTGAAAAAGATCTTGTTTGAAAAGTATTTGAAACACCTCAATTGTCTAGGGACAATTGGGAATGAACTCAAGTGGAATGAAGTTTGAAAGTGTTGAGATAAAACTAGTTGGAACATAGGGGTTCAAAATATTCTACTTACTTTCTCAAGTAAGATAGAGTTTTTCTCAAAGGTAAAAAAAATCAAGAGGGAAACAAGAAATGGTATAGGTACCATAAACAAGCTTTTTGTTAAAACAAAGCAAAATAGAGATAATGTTTTATAAATCAATACTTGGTAGAAATGGGATGAAAAACAAAACCCATTTCAGTTCCTTGTTTTCTTTGAAGAGAAATCTTGGAAAGTTTTAATAAAACTAGAAGTAGTTTTGTGATCAAAACTAGAGAAGGAAAACTGTAGGATTTTTGAGGAGGGAAACTAATTTAGGGAGGAGTGTTCTCAAGGGTAGATGGTGGCTACAAAATGTATCCATCATTCCCACTCTTGGTTTTGTGAAGATTAAACTTGAATAAAAACAAGAGGTAAAAGTGAAGGAAGTGATCTAGAGTTGAATCATTGGATAGGGTATAAGATCAAGTTGAATATATGTGATGCAAGGGTAGAATGAGACATGCAGGATGTGGAAATTGTAGAGGGAGATGCACAGATGAGATCCATGCATTGAGATCACCAAGTTGTGAACTAAGGATGATTGAGCTATCTTGTACCACAAAGAGAAAAATCAAGATGGCACACCCATGTTGTCATCAGGAGAGAGGTTTGATGTAGTAAGAAGGAAAAAAATTCTTCCTAAGCCACACATGTGTTTTATTTGGTGAGTTGCTTGTTTAACCACTAGGGGTGTCGTTCTATGAGGTAGCTCAAGACAAAATTCAACAAGCAAATCAAGACAATTCATCTACCAACAGATCAAGGCAATTCATCATAGCAAACAAATCAAGGCAATTCACCTTAATTAGTCTATAGAAAAAGTTTTTGTTCCCCCTGATTTTTAAAATAAGGACAACTAATCAAGGTTAAAAAAGTTGGGGTGTTACAGATCTTCCACCCTTAAAATAATCTCGTCCCGAGATTACTGGGTGTAGAACTAGAGGGGTTATAAAGTCTAACCAAAGTCAGACTCCATTCTTCTGTAGACGTGCCGTTGTAGAGAAAGTCGTTTGCTTCATCTTCTGGGAGACATGTTGGATTTCGGCCGATGGCGAGCTTCATGAAGAGGTTGACTACTCCATGCAGGTGTTGGATCTGTAGCTTCTTCACGATCCTAGCGGAGGTTCAAGACTGTGGGAGGGTTAGTGCACCCAACGGTGCTTGAGCAGGGCTGAAAACCTTTTTAGAGTTAGCTTGATTTTAGTGGAAGACAAAGTCTTCCACCCTTAAGATTTTTCATCGGGTTCTCGGAAAAACTCAGAGCTTCTGCCTTGTAGTTCTGTCTGGGGCTTCGGAAGAAGTCATCGGTCTTCCTTGTTCAGCTGAAGAATCTTCGGGGGCGACGTGCAGACCACCACTTCAAGAGTCACTCACGGTGTTAACTGAACCATATGGGACGCGCGGCGAGTTAGAAACGTCTGGTTGGTACCCATATGAAGCAGCAACAGGGGTCGTCGAAGACAATCTTCAGCTTGAGGGTCAGTGCTGATTTCAGTAGCAACTAAGAAGTTAGCGGGTAAACTACGCCTAAAGTCTTGAGTCTTGGAGTATCTTCAGAAGCTTCATTTGATGAGGACCAGATGAACCATGTGGTGTAGCTCGGCTTTGACGCTATTGTTCTCTCAACTTGTTAGACGGTGTGTTCGAGGGTAGTTTCAAAAAGATATCCTCGCGGTTAGCGTGAGTATACTCCAAGGTTAGACCAAGTTAGCATGTCTTCTCGTAGAGGTGCGATCACTCTTGAAGGTAGGGCTTCTTCTTTCTTGGCGTAGTGGAGATGCTCCAGCTGATCTTGAAGGAAGTCAGCGTAGATAGGGGTCGGGTTAGTTTTCGTGACGGTTGAAAAACAACTTCCAACGGGTTTAGAGTTAGAGTCTTTCGTTAGTCTACCCAATTTAACTAATAGTTAGCAAAACATCGGCGAGGCAAACTTTAATCCTATCATTGCATGTGACACCCATACAACCATAACCAGAGACACAATACCACTAACAGAGGCTACTGGTATTTTTCCTAGATGCACAGTAACAAAACAAGATCAACACAATTGGAATCATTCAAAAATATTTATTTTTCAATTTTTGAGACTCAAAATACTAACCAGAAACAGTGATCAAGTTTTATTTATTACAAATCGCACAAAAATCCTAAAAACACAAGGTCAGTGGCGTCTGAAAGATAATTTCATACTGGTTCTAGTGCAATTGGAATCACATCAATCGGAGCTACCAAACTATTTTTATTAGCAAAACAGTACACTGGCAGATTTCCATTTTTAATTTCTGTTTCACAAATTTCAAACAATTAAAAAGGGCGGAAACGTCTAAATAGCAAGACATACATGCACACAGCAAACAGATACAAACATTCAAGGCAGCACACTAGGGAACCACAAGCAATCATCACACCAGACATGGTACTCTAAGTACCCAGAAATTCCTAATGCGCGGGGTAGCTCAATCAAAGTGATTGAGTTTGTCATATCCATCCTATAGGTTTGGGGCTGGTCGCATATGTTGACGTCTTCATAACATTAGCATCAGCTTCAACTTGGATCCTTGTAGCAGTTGGTGGTGAAGGGGCCGGGTGTTGAGTCGTTGATGTTGAGGCGGAGGAGAAAGCTGCGTAGAACTTCTAGTCTCGACATCCCGGAAACATGAGGTCTTCGAAGAGGTAGCTGTTGAGGTGCTTCTGAAGTAGAGATATTCTCGTGGCTGGCCTAAAAATAACTAGTCAAGAAATTGAGAACTTGATCCTTGACGACTGCGAAAGTGCGAGTCCAAAGAGGAACAAGGTCAGCTCTCTGACAGACTTTGGTGACAACCAAAGACATGATCCTTTATCCCTTTATGTGCACGGCTAAGTCGGCATCCAATCTTCAACAGCTGTCGTTGGAGATACACGAGTCTTCCCGAGGGATTGATCCATCTTTGAGTTTGAGTCTCCGGTCTGAGTTGGGGACATCGTCTAACCATGTGGGTTTGAAGTGGATGAGACAATAGAGTAAGAATTTTCAAACATTTTAATAAAGCGGAGAGATAAGAATTTAGAAGTTTTGAAGAAATAAGAGGAGTAGAAGCTATGCTTCCTACTAAAGAAATAAGTTGTTTCGTAAATAGTTTTTCCCAATTACTTGTCTCCTAACTAACGTCCATGCTAACTAAGGTCTCCTACAGTCAGGATAGCTCTGATACCAGCTCTGTGGGGACCTCGGACTAGCTGTCCAAAATCCCTGTTATGTATACAGTTCACGATCCCATGATCAGTGCGCCGTGAACACATAACCGAACGGATATCAAATTACACCATCCATTACAAAGCGGAATAAGAAAATTACAACATGGTCACATGACCAATACTTACATAATAGCCTCGAAGGGCCTAACTAAACATCAGAGTAGCAACATCACTTCAGCAGCGCAGTACCCAAGTCATCTGTCATAACCCTACGAGCAACGGACCGGGAAGACGTTCCTAGCTCGCATAGACGTCGCCAACTCCTTCTTCATCCGTCGAACTCCTTCAAGTCCGGCCAAGTAAATAGCCGGGGACAAAGCCGTGAGTACATTTGGAATTGTACTCGCAAACCATTTACAAAGTAACATATCAAGGAGAACAAGGTACCGAGGACTAACTAGGAGATCAAGAGGGAATGACCACTTATATAACAAGAATATGTTATGTAGAAGAGAAGAAGTGTTTTAGTGGAGTTAGCATCTCAACTTCATGGGTGAAGGAGATGAGAGAATATATCTAAGACATCACTACTTGACTCAATTTAGGAAGATCTTTCACGACATAAACACTTAGGAAGGGTAGACCCCAATTTTTATCAATTCCTTTCCGACCACCTCATTGTGGTCATCAACCATTTTTCCAGTACTCCGAGTACTCCAACACAAATCCGGTTTCTTTCCTTTGTCAAACATTTTCATAAACAAAACACATCATCCTAAGCAACAGCCAATCCAACCGTCCATGACCGCGGACACGGCTATTCGAATAGATTTAACTCTGCAGAGTTTGCACACTTTCCCCACAAGATCTGATAAATCCGCCGGGATCATCCCCGGGCCATCATACGAAAGTATGTGGGTATCGGATAACCAGTCGAAGCCTTTCGCCCATTTTAATTAGCAAGAGGTCCTACCCTATGGAGTATGTACCTCCCCGGCACCGTGGCAGCTCACCTCCTTTTGAGCGTGGCTCCACCGCCAAGCTAGGAGACCCATAGTGTCTTCCGGACGGGTCAGCCCCGAAGGCCTCCCGTTATACTATTGTCCCAACCTCGACAATCCGGACTCGGGGGTATCCGTACCCTTGTATAGTTATGCGGTGCCTCATGCTAAAGAGAACGAACGTCGAGCTAAGCCCCGTGCCCATGTTGGAGTAATGTGGTTGCGCTAGTTTGTTGTCATGGGTGAGTACTTAGGCGCCAAAGTTTTCGTAATATCCCAACCACTTTCTCATCCCCATCATTTTTACCAAATCCTTTCCTTTCATAAATCCTCACTTGGGGAAAACATCATGCCCAAGGTTTTATCAAAAACTTTTACAACAAGGTAAAACCTTGAGGGTTTTCCCAACCTAAAGTTTATGCGTGAACTAAGAGGTATAATAGCCCAAAAGTTGCCATTATACCATGAAGGGTGACAAAGACATCCATACTCACATTGAGCATAAATGGAGATAATCAAAAGTGGATCAATTTTTAATGAGGTTAACCTACAATTTTAGGAATTTCTTTGAATCTGACTGTACAGAAAACAAGATCTGTAAGCCATAAATCGTAGAAAAATCCTAAAAATATGAGACCACTGGCATTTGAAAGATAGCTAAACAGAGATGCACACACAATTGGATTTGGGTTCAAATTGTTTCTGAAACTCTCACAAATGGATTGACAAGATTACTGCATGTCTATACCATTTGCTTTACCTCTGGAGTTACAGAACAAGTAAGGGTTTGAAACTTGTTTGAGAAAATTAAGAAAACATTCAGTAGTCCTACAGAACTGAAATCACTCAATTTGGTTCAAATATGGATTTTTGGTGATTTAAAAGCTAACAGCCATGTCTGCAGAACACACAGAACAAGTTTAATTCACCACAAATCGTACATCAATCACAAAAATAGGAGGTCAGCTGCATCTGAAAGGTATTGAATAGGTGGTTCTTACCCAATT
This sequence comes from Lolium rigidum, assembly GCF_022539505.1. Classification (NCBI taxonomy): domain Eukaryota; kingdom Viridiplantae; phylum Streptophyta; class Magnoliopsida; order Poales; family Poaceae; genus Lolium; species Lolium rigidum. The sequence continues at coordinate 22,401,402 of NC_061514.1, read as the reverse complement.
TGTTTCACTCAAAGATTCGTTCCCAAGCTCCTGGTTTAATTCGACAAAGTCAGATCTGACCAGATCTTGACCTGTGAACCATTTCAGTTTCAGGAGGTCCATCGAAGTGAAACCACCGCCAAAATGAAGGTATTGAAGAGGGCTTTCACCTACAGTTGAGTTTGCTCAAAAAGGTTTCGTAAAACGGAACAAATCTAACAAACAGTGAATCTGCATGTTTACAGAACTTTATTTACCACGGACAATCCGTAACGAATTTGAGGATGAGACCAACGCCAAGTTGTAGATCTTTTCCGCATCTATCTGTGGAACTTTGAATCACTCGATTTGGATCTGCGCACGAGATTTGGTGGATTTTACAAGTTCGTACCAGAATCTGAAACGAGTAAGATAGCGAAATTACTGCAAGGATTTGGACGAACTTTGCTCAAGAACTTCAGATCTGAGGATTTCTCAAGCTTCTTCATGCTTGGACCAACATGCACCTGCATCAAGATCCAATCTTAGCAATGGAGGAAGAAGAAGAGGGGTTAAAACCATCTAGGGTTGGGGAGAAGAAGGAGAGGGATGCTCTCATGGTGAGGATGAGCTTGAGGGAGGAGGAGAGCTTCATCTTGGTGGCTTTCCATGGCCATGGCCGGCCATGGAAGCTAGGGGGAGCAATATTTCGTGGGAGAAGGAGGGGAGGGAGTGGGTAAGGCAGGGGAATGAGTGGAGAGTGGAGAAAAATGAGAAGAAAAAGAGGAAGGGGTGGCCGGCCAAGTGCTTTTATAGAGGGAGAGAGTGGTGGCTGCCTCCTTTTTGATTGGCTAGGATGGGTGGCTGCCCATTTATTGATTGGGGTAGTTGGGAGGCAAGGCTTGTGGAGGAAGGAAAAGAAGAGGGGGGCTGGCCGAAAATCTTGCCATGGCCGGCTCCTTCATGTGTCACTCAAAAATGAACAAAGAGAGAGAGATGCACAACATCCATGTGAATAGATATGTGCATGATATTGAGGAGAAAATGTCAAAGAGTGACTTTGATGATGATAAAAATAGGAGTAGATACATATAGATAAAAAGGAGTATGAAGGTGACATGTGCCATGAGAATAATCTCCACCACTTTGGCTGAGACCAACTTATGATGAAGATAGTTCCCAAGGTATATTTGATGATTAGTAGCTTTTATAAGAATTCAATTTTGGAAGGATTGGGATGGACCACATGCAACAATGCATGTGAATGTCAAGGTAAATGGGATGGTGATGGTGTTTTAGACAATTATAGAGCAAGAGTAAGAGACATGGTGAGTGAAGTAACCATATACTCACAATGAAGAATATGGGCACTTAAATCATGAATTCATGTGGTCAAGGTAATGATGGAAAAGAATATAAATTGCTCTACAAATGAGAGGTCAATAGGGAGTGAGTTGAAAGTATCAAATGATCATCCATTTGATCCAGAATTGGAGGATGGAGGGAATACAATGTGGTGGATCAGAGATGTGCATAAGATGTGCAAGAGTTGTCATTTGAAAAAGATCTTGTTTGAAAAGTATTTGAAACACCTCAATTGTCTAGGGACAATTGGGAATGAACTCAAGTGGAATGAAGTTTGAAAGTGTTGAGATAAAACTAGTTGGAACATAGGGGTTCAAAATATTCTACTTACTTTCTCAAGTAAGATAGAGTTTTTCTCAAAGGTAAAAAAAATCAAGAGGGAAACAAGAAATGGTATAGGTACCATAAACAAGCTTTTTGTTAAAACAAAGCAAAATAGAGATAATGTTTTATAAATCAATACTTGGTAGAAATGGGATGAAAAACAAAACCCATTTCAGTTCCTTGTTTTCTTTGAAGAGAAATCTTGGAAAGTTTTAATAAAACTAGAAGTAGTTTTGTGATCAAAACTAGAGAAGGAAAAGCTGTAGGATTTTTGAGGAGGGAAACTAATTTAGGGAGGAGTGTTCTCAAGGGTAGATGGTGGCTACAAAATGTATCCATCATTCCCACTCTTGGTTTTGTGAAGATTAAACTTGAATAAAAACAAGAGGTAAAAGTGAAGGAAGTGATCTAGAGTTGAATCATTGGATAGGGTATAAGATCAAGTTGAATATATGTGATGCAAGGGTAGAATGAGACATGCGGGATGTGGAAATTGTAGAGGGAGATGCACAGATGAGATCCATGCATTGAGATCACCAAGTTGTGAACTAAGGATGATTGAGCTATCTTGTACCACAAAGAGAAAAATCAAGATGGCACACCCATGTTGTCATCAGGAGAGAGGTTTGATGTAGTAAGAAGGAAAACAATTCTTCCTAAGCCACACATGTGTTTTATTTGGTGAGTTGCTTGTTTAACCACTAGGGGTGTCGTTCTATGAGGTAGCTCAAGATAAAATTCAACAAGCAAATCAAGACAATTCATCTACCAACAGATCAAGGCAATTCATCATAGCAAACAGATCAAGGCAATTCACCTTAATTAGTCTATAGAAAAAGTTTTTGTTCCCCCTGATTTTTGAAATAAGGACAACTAATCAAGGTTAAAAAAGTTGGGGTGTTACAGAAAACCCTAGACTATCGTAGATTAGCTTAGCTTGATATTGATAAAGCATGATCCCCGTGTCATTGTAAATCTAACGTGAACCACGGGGCAATCGGCTCTTTGAGCCGATCCATGGAACAACTTAAGAGCCGATCGGGGCTCGTATTTAATGTTTACGTGTCTACCATGCAGGAAACTAATCGACGCGATACAACACCTTCCTGACCAGGTATAGGTCAGGTGGCACGCCCTTGCAACCGCCAGGACGTGTGCCGGAGCATTGCGGGACGACGACCGAGGGACCAGGGCCCACCAGCAGTCTTGGGACCCTCCCGGCTCTTCGTGTTGCTCGCCGCTGCCCGCCGGTGGGTTTTGGGAGGCAACAGTTGTAAATAATGCAAAAGCTTATGGAGATGCAAAAAAAGCATGACAAACCAGAAAGCAAAACAATGCATAGAATGAAACTCACCCAATCATCAACTTCGGTGCCACTCGGAGGGGCATTCCTCACTTGCTCAACGCAACCGGCCTACCGGCTACACGCATTATTGATGACGTACCAACAACCTTGGAGAGATCGATATGTGTGTGGCGGCGTGAAAGTGAGGCATGACATGAAGTGGAAGAACTTATCCTCGATCCGTTACCAATAGCGCTTGCCGGTTTGATCGGTGCCGGTTATGGCATCGAGCGACACGGTCTCCCAAACCTTGATCACCCACATTCAGTAATTTCAGTCCCTAATTTTGGAGATTATACCACAATAATCTTATGTTTTACTAATGAATTTCCTCAACAGGTATTAGAGGATGATCCTTAATTAGTTAATTTTATTTATAGGGATTTCTATTTTCGTGCCCTCGGGTCGTTAGTTGTACTCAGTTTTCCCCAGCCCCTTAGTTTTTCCTCAGTTTTACCCTAGCCTTTGTCTGAAGACCCGCAGAAGGAGCTCGGACGGAAGGAATCCGTTTATTTGGACGTTCTGTGCTGACGTGTTGCGCCGCGTCGTCTGTGGGGCCGCGTCGTGTGGGGCCGCGTCGCGTGGGGCTGGTAGAAAGGGACCGCGTGGGGACAGGACGAGAAGCGTTTGGTTGCACGTGAGCAGGAGCTGGGTTTTGTCTCTCTCGGCCCAAATTGGCATTTTTAAGAGCACTTTTTCCCCTCTTTCTCTCTCTGTCTTTTTCACCAAATTAGTATCAAATCTAGAGAAGCTTCTATTTCTGTCTTTCTTCAATATGGCAGCAAATCTAGTAGCAAATCTCTGGGGTTATTTATGCCTTTTGGCCCTCGTTTTTTGCCCAATATGACAGCAAATCTAGTAGCAAATCTAGAAGCTATTATATGATAAATTCACAGCAGCATAATCAGAAAACTAAGTATAATATCTAGGTAAACTGCATACATCAGCCAAAAGCAGCCAATAACATTGTTAATGTTCACTACAAACTAAGCTGGAAAAAAATACAAGACGCACGCAATGTATGGCCAACAAGAAGATTAGGATACCCCAGGATGAATGAATTTGTTATTCATCCCTCATATATTCTGCGTCGCTCCATTCGTGCATTATCCCAAGGAAATATTCATTGAACTCCCGCCGTACGCAGTGTGCGGCCAATACATCCTCCAAACGGTATGGCATGTCTTCATTTCTCAGACCGTAGCTTCCTAGTCTATGCACATATTGTGGCGACTCATCCCAGGAATTTGTATCATGAAAGTACTCCCTGGTATAACCTAAATCCGCATAGTATATGCAGCCAGGTCGAAGAGTCGGGTACACTCTGGTGTCGACGGAGATACACCGGATATATTGCACAAAGAAGGCATGAATGCCAATGTTACTGACCGGATGGAGAGAGCGGCTATGAGTGTCCACACGGTACACCACAGGCGTGTTTTTCATCAACACAAGCAGCAGATCACCATCCGACTTCACAAGGTAGAACTTGTCACGTCCAAGTTCTGGAAACGAAATTAGTGTCTCCATCTTGACAGTGCTCGCGCGCTGCTGCTTCTGTACATTGGTGCACACTATTCTTCCGGACTCAAAATTGTCCACAGCTATTATATACAGTTCACCATTGAACGGGGTAATGCAACGCATACTATGGTTCTTGATCGAAAATCTTCCTTCTCCCCAATCTTCATATATATCCTTAGTTGGAGTGCTCTCATCGACCCAACCAAGTTCCTCCGGGTAATGTCCGCAAGTGAAGACCATAGTCGGGGAGTTGATTGCAGCGACTGAATCCAGAAAAACAGTTGGCATCTGCGCCTCAAACATAGTGTTTGATGTCTTTGTGAGTGGGTTCAGAAGCCGTATCTTGTGCGGCGGGTTCTTCTGGGCAAGCACGATGACGCCACGGGAAAAGCCGACGAAGTAGAATCTAAAATATATTGATGAAGATAACATTCAGCACTAAGATTGAAAATAAGAATAGATTAAGCCTATAGATATGGAGGAATTTGAACCTTGCACGAACTGCAGATAGATCTATGGTGACGTAGCGGGATGTGCCGAGATGGAGGAAGGTGAACTCAGCGGCGCGTGGAAGGTCGTGGTGTAGCATGATCCATTCGTGCAGGTGCACGTCGGGATCAGGTAAACCTGAGCGCCAATTTCTACAGACTTGCCTCATAGCAGAGTAGGTGTCCACGTACTCCTCTTTCGCCAATAAGCATTCGCCGATCTTGTGAAGTGGTCCGTCAGCCGTGAGACCGGCCCAGTTCACGGAGGCGCCGCGCTTGGATGCGCCGCCCTCGGAGGCGACGGGCTCGGCGGCGACGGGCTCGGCGGCGACGGGCTCGGAGGCGACGGGCTGGGAGGCGACGGGCTCGGAGGCGACGGGCTCGGGGGCGATGGCCGCCGGCGCATTCTTCTTCTCCATCGCCGGCAGGGGAGCGCTCGTACGGCGGTTGCGGTTTTTTGGAGAAGTTGATGGGACGTGAGAGGGGTGGTTTCGTGCGTGAGCGAGAATGAGACGTACTGTGTGCAGAGGGAGGGAGAGAGGGGCTTACGCGTCCTAAATGCGACCCGCGTCAACAATGGCACGTCTTCCACGTCTGCACCGCGACACGCGTCAACAATGGCACGTCTTCCACTTCTGCACCGCAACACGCGTCCTCGAGTCTAACCCCTGAAATTTAGATATACTCAGGTATACCCTCGAGTCATATACTAGCATTTTTTGTGTGCTCAGTTTTCGCCTTGAGTGCTAATACTGGATAGTGCAATATACTCAGTTTTACCCTCAAGTGGCTGGTCAACAGAGAGTCAACAAATGGGATTAACTAGGTAAATGAGTTATTTAATGTGCAAAAAATTCCGAAAAAGAGTGGCACTTACTCATGGAGTCTTTACCACAAATTGCCACTTCTCAAATCATAGATAAATCCTAGATAAATCAAGTTTCACCACAAATTGCCACTTCTCAAATCACCTAGTAGCTATGAAGGTGCATGGTTTTCCATAATAAGCCCTACCCAAAACAGCTTTCCCCAAAACATACTTTGTCTGAATGAGGCCATAATTTTCACACTCATGTAGATTTGTATTGCAAATAGTTTGAGGTAGGCCAAGATGGGTTTCATTGTACAGAACACGCATTTTCCATCTTTTAAATCTCATATTTGAATCCCTTAGTCTGTTTACTACTCACTTGCCCTTGGTTTCTTGATACTACTCAGTTTTGCCCTCTCCCTTCACAAACTCTCACAGACGCCCAACATTGCCCTGATTGGTCTAGCCCATGTCACGCGGATCGTGCCCGCCGACCGTTGATCGTATGATCTAACGGGCAGGATAACCCCTATCTCTCTCTTTGGTCGGGGCCACCACCCTCTCTCTCTCTCTCTCTGTCGTCGGTTAGCTTCACGCAAAGTTTGGTTTTCTGCATTATTTTTCACGAGCTAAATTATAAACTCTTTTTAGGCATTACTTTTCACGCAAAAAATGATAAACCATCACCGATTTGTTGTAGCCATTACTTTTCACGCAAAAAAATGATACACCATCACCCATTTCTTGTACCCATTACTTTTCACGCAAATTGTAGCCATTACTTTTCACGCAAAAAATGATACACCATCACCCATTTCTTGTAGCCATTACTTTTCACGCAAAAAACGATAAACCATCACCGATTTGTTGTAGCCATTACTTTTCACGCACAAAAATGATACACCATCACCCATTTCGTGTACCCATTACTTTTCACGCAAAAAACGATAAATCATCACCGATTTTGTTGTAGCCATTACTTTTCACGCAAAAAATGATACACCATCACCCATTTCTTGTAGCCATTACTTTTCACGCAAAAAACGATAAACCATCACCGATTTTGTTGTAGCCATTACTTTTCACGCAAAAAATGATACACCATCACCCATTTCGTGTACCCATTACTTTTCACGCAAAAAACGATAAACCATCACCGATTTTGTTGTAGCCATTACTTTTCACGAAAAAAATGATACACCATCACCCATTTCTTGTAGCCATTACTTTTCACGCAAAAAATGATAAACCATCAACGATTTGTTGTAGCCATTACGGTAAATGATAAACTATCACGAATTACCATTTCTTTTAGGCATTACTTTTCACGGTAAAATGATAAACTATATCACGAAGTTCCATTTCCGTCAAGATAGTCCGTATTACTTTTTTGTTGAGATATATACCCCCACAACGGTCATCTCCTCCTTAAATTATTGTGTAAACCCCCACAACGGTCACCTCCTCCTTAATTTATTGTGTAAACCCCTACAACGGTCATCTCTCCCTTATAAACACCCACAACGGCCATCCCTTGTGTCAATAGGTTCTGCCTCTCTCTTCTTCGTTCACATACACTTATCATCCATTGCCATGGCTTCCACGTCTTGGACGCGGAACGGAACGGGAAGGGGAAGGGGAAGGGGAAGGGGAAGGGGAAGGGGCGGCCGGGGTGGTGGATCATCATCATTGCCACCACCACCGTCGTCAACACTGCCATTGATCATAGAGGAGTTCTTCATCGTCATCTATGAAGACCCTTTGGTCAAGAAGGTACGTACGCGTTCACACATATATGATGCATGTGATTAATTATGGGCATGTTCTAAAAAACCTTTAATTTCAAACGATCGGCGCTCGATCTCTTTGCAGGCACTCCCAAAAAAGTTTGCGGACTATCTTGACGGCCAGGAGCCAGCTAAGGTGTATCTGCGAGCAGCTGACTGCGGTCCTCGTCTCTGGACCGTGGAGGTCCTATTTGATGGACAAGGCCGGATGTATCTCGACAAGGGATGGGAGAATTTCGCCATCACGCACGGTGTGGATTTCGGCTGCTACGTACACTTCAAATATGAAGGCGATGATGTGCTCACAGTGAAGGTGTTCGACGGAACAATGTGCAGGAAGTACTACTACTCAGACGACGAAGATACTGACGATGAAAGTGACGACGACGTGAAGCCATGCATCCATCCCCTTTAGATAAGGGGATTATGACCAAGAATATATATGTAGCTTCATATGCATCGATTTAGAGATCTACTAGCTATTTTCTATATATTTAGAGATCTAGCTATTTTCTATATATTATGCACAATGTTTAGCATAAGAGTCACTTTAGATTAAGCTACGAAAATAGTCACCTGCCATGGGATGAGGCGGCCCCACAGAGCGGCTCTATATTATATTCTCTAAATAAATAGACAACCCCAGCGGTCATTGGCTGCGGAGGCCCCACAGAGCGGCAATATATGATTTTCTATAAATAAATAGACGACCCCACTGGTCATTGGCTGCGGCAGCCCCACAGAGCGGCAAATATATGACTTTTTCTGAAAAATAGATGACCCCACTGGTCATTGGCTGCGGCAGCCCCTCAGAGCGGCAATATATGACTTTTCCTGAAAAATAGATGACCCCACTGGTCAATTGCTGCGGCAGCCCTATAGAGCAGCCCCATTTGTCAGCACGAGACGGGTCAGAGAGGAACTGCCCTCTGTGCAGCCCCACCCGTCAGATTAACGGTAACGGTAAGGCCTCTGACCTGACGGCAACCCTCCCGTCCGAGCGTCTGCGAGGGGTTTCAAACTAGAGGGAGGGGAAAACTGAGGAAAAACTAACGAGCTGGGGAAAACTGAGCACAACTAAGGACCCGAGGGCACGAAAATAGAAATCCCTTATTTATATGTCTGAACAACCAAGAATAACCAGGAAAAGTGTAGTGGTATGCAACATAAGTGGGATAGAGCTTCGAACAAATCAAAGATTACTTCGACCTCAATCAACAACGATATCCATGGAGGTTGGAAGCCAAAACTAAGATGGTAATGTGAACAATCCTCCTTTTAATTATTCGAGATGTTGTCACTACTATGAACAATTTATATTTTTTGCGTGTTATTGTAAACTTCCATATCTTACCACCAGAGACTTCAAATGACCAATTAAAAAAAATCTTGGCTCCGCCAGGGCTGCGCTATGCCGTTGTTGCGGCTCGCCGCGCCGAGATCCCGTTGAGAATTTCCATGTGCACATTCGGTAGGAGTGAGACGCACGATCTTTATCATCCTCTTCCCGGGCGCGTCTGGTGGCGGCCACGCCCTAGGCACTCTCGCCACGGCAACGAGCGGTGGGATGCTAGCCCTGAGGTTGTGTGGAGTAGCTCGGTAGAGGCGTGGAGGTGGCCGACACATCGGAGAAAGAGATGAGCGCGAGCATTGCCTGCACCATTGTGGCGCCGGGTTCTGCAACTGGGAACTCATGCCAACTATAGATAGGTTCGAGCAAGCCAGCAAGCAGCAAGGCGAGCATCAGTGGTTGCGTCGATAGTGTTGCCATTGAGCGGATGAGAGAGGAGTACTCCGTGCAACTGATCGAGAGTGACGACATGGAGAAGGAGGACAAGGGGCGTGTTGGTGGTAGCTCGAGGATCTCCTCCAGGAGAGAGTGAGAGACTATTGCACGTGGCCTGCCACTGTCGGCCTTGCCACCGATGTAGCTGAGATCCCAACCTCGATCTGCCTGCTCTTGCATCCCATGAACACCGTCATCTACCATGATCAGATCATAAGCTCGCTCATTTGACGCAATGCACCACTGTCAGTTGTGATCCAAATTCACATGTTTTAAACCTTCCTCAACTGAAATGTTATGTTCATATGCGGACACATGCGGGTGTCTGCACAAGTCTCGTAGTTTTTACCATGAAAAAAATAGCGCGCTATTTCGGCGCTAATAGCACACTATAGTGTATTTTTCGGCCGACGCTATTTTGTTATAGCACACTATTTTTTCCTTGGTTTTTACAGGCAACCGCGGCTGTCCCACTTATCGTCTTATCTGTTGCGGGCGCATAAGCGGGCTCCCGCGTTTAGTGTTCAGTCCCACTAAAACCCAGCTGATTGGGTAGCATGGACCTCACTAGTGGAAAACAGGCCTTTTGATCCGGGTGGTAAGGGCCTTTTGTCGCGGGCGGCCATCCGCGACAAGCAAGGCGCGATAAAAGGGAGGCCTTTTGTCGCGGGTCGCTTACGACCCGCGACATAAGGTCCACCACGTGGCAGCCGCGGGGCGCCCAGGGCAGAGGCCCTTTTGTCGCGGGCGGTATTACCACCCGCGACAAAAGGCCCTCTACGTGGCGCGCGCACAACGCTGCTGCTTTAGGGTTTGAGGGGTGCAGCACCCCTCCCCCGCCACCGACCGCCTGTTATTTCATTTTTTTCGTTCGAAAATAAAAGTTGCATATATTTGTACGCTACTAGAAGTTGTACACGTTCATTCATTATATATATATATAGATCGATTAAACAAATATTGGAAGCAAAAGTCGATTCCCCTTACACATATTCGTAGATTCCCTACATATATACATGGAGCTCACGATCGACAAGCGGTACTAACGACCGTCTATTTGGAGGTAGAGCATCTATTTGGACTAAACAAGCCTTTGTTGTTTATTACTTCTTTAACCAAAAGTCCCGCCAGTTCCTCCGCGATTCCTAGTGCGTGTTCCTTTGGTTGGAGTCTGTCCCGCATGTAGTCGACCTATATACGAAAATGAGATGAGTATGACTATATCAGTCTTGATAACGAAATATTGATGATAATAAATAAAGTTGTGAATGTTATTGCTTACGTTGAATTTATTGTTGTTCTGCTTCTCAGTGGTTAACATGCGAATGGACTCGCAAACGTAGTATCCACATAGATTTGTCCCTTGTGGCTGCTGGGGGCACGGTACAGGAGTAAATGTTAGCTTCTTTGCAAAGGTAATCTCCTTATGAAGATTCTTCAAAGCTTGCCAAGCCCTGCCAGGCAAAAGAATGATTGAATGAGTGGATAATTAATTGATATCTCACGAAAGATAAAGCGCGGCGATGAAGGAAATTACACTTGGAGCAACTTCTGCAAGTCCTGGAACCCGTCCACGCCTCTACTCAGTGGGTCTTTTACTTCAACTATTCCCTTATCAGGTTGAATGTCTAGTAGAATCCGAGTGGAAGCTGCACATGTTATGCATATACGTCAGGAATTACACTTAACATCGAGTAAGAAAAATTGAATGTGCATAAAAGATCATTAAGACTCTCACTCGTAGTTGTAAGGAAACAATATTGAATCACAGAAATATTGCTCCCCCAAAAACCTTAGTAGGTTTCCCCCGTTTCTTCGCTTTTATGCTTCACCGTTTCAACATGTATTTTATCCGGGTCAACAAACCCAACATTGATAATATTATTACTTTTGCATTCAACGATCTTCGATCCGCATAAGAGAACCCATAAGATATAATGAGTATATATATGCAATGAAAATGAACATGAACTGAATGAAAACGAACATGATACTGAACGAACAACTTACAAGCAATAGCAACTCATGAGAGATTTGTCGAGGGCTTCTAGATTGAATAAGCTGCCGAGTTCATTCATCTCAATATGGATCTCCTCCTTTCGGTAGTAATATTCCCATGGTATACTCGCCTCGATGTACATTATGTTCTCCTTGCATGCATCAAGGTACCACTGATGCAAATTCCGCATATGTGTTGGCAGTTTATGCAGCTGCTCTCTGCTGACCAAGTCGGCCCCGTAGACAAATTTAGGAGCTATATCAGCAGTGGGTATTGCAGCATCTGCTGCAGACAGCAATTCCTCCACGGTAACTGAACAAGCAGCCGCTAGCCTTGCAGCTTCTTCCATATCGATACCACCATGATGTTCCTGGTACAGCTTGGGAACATTAAGCACTTTGAGTGCTCGGGATCGATTGTTTGGGCTGAGCACCGAGGAGGGGAACTTCCTTTCTCTTTTTGCCTTTTGTCGTTTGCTTGGCCTTGAGGGGTGCACTTGTTGAACTTGACGTTTTCTCAGCTGCACTTCTAGCTGATGATTTGCTCGTGCCAGCAATGTCCTTCTCCTTAGCCTTTTCATCCTTCTTTTGGTCAATTACCTTCGCAAGAGTGCGTGTATAGTCATCCTTCTTCTCGTGTAACTCATACTGCGATGGTGTGTTCGGAAAACTAGTAGCATATTCTATTTGCTTCTCCGTGTATGGCTCGCGCTGGAGGTTTTGGCTTATGAAAAAATCATAATTGTATTTCTTAACAATGGCATCATTTTCCTCCGGGGTACGATCGTAAGGACGGGGGGGAGGAACCTTTGGTACTTTTGGGAGGGGCGACTTCTTGCGGACAGGACTCTTGATACGCTTCCGGCTGGGTGCATTCCGAGTCTTAGTGGGCGGAGGCGGCGGCGCTGGAGATGGAGATGGACTACCGATGTCGTGGTCGACGTCGTACCCACGGGGTGATGGTGGCGACATGTGATCGGTAGGAGGAGGTGATGGTGGCCTGCGATCACCCGGAGGAGGTGATGGTGACCTGTCGGGACGACCGGTACTAGGTGCTACCCAGCCTGGCAGCTCGATGTTCTTCTTTTCCCAGAGAATGATTTCTCCCAGCACCTCTCTGAGTGTAAGCCCCCCATCACCTCCAGGGATTTCGAGCTCCAATGTCTCCCACGACGGGACAACTGAATCCACCCCGACACGAGCATAGCCAGCTGGAATCGGATTGCCGTGCCATGTTGCCGGCTCACCTTCAGGTCCAAATGCCGGTAAGACATAGCCGACCGCCACCTTAACGAAACCTTCCCGAACACCTCGATGGAGATCACAAGGTGTTTGCTCCTTGATTCCATCCAAGGGGTCGCCAGGACCGGCATCTATCATCATCCGTGTAGGAGGGGCCTCCGAGTCGGCCACGCTGCTCGTCTCGTCGCTGAGATATGTCGGCGGTATTATCCGGCGGGCGCTGTCCTTTTAGTTCATTTATCTCCCGCTGCTGCTGCTCGAAGCTCCCGCTGCTGCTGGTCAAGTCGGCGTTGGAACTCGGCCATCCGGTCATTCTGCACCTCCAGCTGGCGTTGTTTAGCTCTCGCTCGGCTTCTATAAGTCTCCGCGTCGGCCGGAAACCCAAGCGACCACGGAACACTAGGGCCGAAGCCTCTTGTTCGTCCTCCCTTCTCGGGATTACCGAGGACAAGCGTCAGCAAGTCTTTCTCTCTATCGGGAGCAAACTTTAGTTTTCCCGCCTTTATATCTGTCGTCACTTCAATCCATTTTTGCCTGGGTATCCTAACCCTGGTGTCACTTTCAACAATGTTCCCTGTCTTCATGTCATACTCACAGCCATGCGCGAGGAACCAATTTCGAGCCCTAGTGTCCCATCCTTCTCGCGTGGGTTCTGGAGTGATCCCGTTCAGCTCCATCTCAGCCTCTTGTGCATCCCACTTAGGCATGGCTCTTCCGTAGCCCCCTCGCCCCGTATGATGGTGATATTTCTTCTCGCTTGCATTCTTCTTGTTTTTCGTTGACAGGTTCACAGCCTCCTCTGATTCTTTGTACCTCACAAATTCTTCCCAATTATGCTCCTGCTTCGCTAGGTAGTTCTCGAATAATGGAGGCTTCTTGTCTTTCTTATAATTTTTCCATAACCGGTTCTTATACGCCGGAAAAGTTCCCCCATCTTCTTAAGAGCCCATTTCTTCACTAGCGCCCGCTGCTTAGCATTCTCAGACTCCGATCCCAAATCTGGCAAAGTGAAATGTGCCATGAGGTCTCTGAAAAGTGTGTCTTTGTACCTATCGGCAACCTGATTTTCGGACACATTCTTGGTCTTGTTCCATTCTCTGACAGTGATCGGGATACGATCTCTAACCACAACTCCGCACTGATTTTTGAACTTCACTCCGACATTCTCGGGTACCACCGGTTGGCCTTCCGGTGATATAGCTTCAATTGTGAAGTGGTCTTTTTTGGTCAACTTCTTTGCCGGGCCTCGTTTCTCTATCTTATCTTCGGAGGCCTAAGAGAATACATATAGAATTGCATTAATGCCTCTATACTAATGCCTCAATACATATGTACATATAGAATTCCATTAATACCTCGTCATGACCGGAGCCGTCGGCTTCTCCGTCACCGGAGCCGTCGTCGGCTTCTCCGTCACCGGAGCCGTCGGCTTCTCCATGACCGGAGCCGCGGGCTTCTCCATCACCGGAGCCGCGGTCTTCTCGGTCGGCTTCTGTACCATCGCGGATTATGTCCGCGAACATGTCTTCCTGTTCCAAGTCCCGTTCGAATGGATCCATTGTTTCTGCAAAAGAATTAAATCGATAAGTACATGTTCTAACCCTAACCCTAATCAAACACAAACCAAACCCTAACCCTAATCAAACACAAACCAAACCCTAACCCTAATCAAACACAAACCAAACCCTAACCCTAATCGGCGACACGTGTTTGCGAGAGGGAGAGGGTGTCGGCGACGCGTGTTTGCGAGAGGGAGATGGTGTCGGCGACGCGTGTTTGCGAGAGGGAGATGGTGTCGGCGACGCGTGTTTGCGAGAGGGAGAGTGTGTCGGTGACGCGTGTTTGCGAGAGAGAGGGAGAGGGTGTCGGCGACGCGTGTTTGCGAGAGAGAGGGAGAGGGTGTCGGCGACGCGTGTTTGCGAGAGGGAGATGGTGTCGGCGACGCGTGTTTGCGAGAGGGAGAGGGTGTCGGCGACGCGTGTTTGCGAGAGAGAGAGAGAGAGGGTGTCGGTGGACGCGTGTTAGCGAGAGAGAGGGTGTCGGCGACGCTAGCTAGTTTGCGAGAGAGGGTGTCGGTGGAGGAGGAACGCCGGCGAACAAAATACATATACTAACTAAGTACATACATATACTAAATTACAAACTAAATTACAAACTAAATCCATACATATACTAACTAACTAAATACATAAAAATAAGAATTAACTAAACTAACTAACTTAATACATACAGTAACTAACACTATAACTAATTAAAACTATACTAACTAAACCTAAAACTAATTAACTCAACCTAAAACTAATTAAAACTAAACCTAAAACTAAACCTAAAACTAATTAACTAAACCTAAAACTAATTAAAACTAAACCTAAAACTAAACCTAAAACTAATTAAGTAAACCTAAAACTAATTAAAACTAAACCTAAAACTAAACCTAAAACTAATTAACTAAACCTAAAACTACTAAAACTAACTAAAATTACATAAAACAAATTAACTAAAAACTAAAAAATTAAAAAAAAATGGAACGCGCCGGCGGCGTCTGCAGGCCAATGGCACGGCGGCGGCGGCGGCGTGGCGTGGCGTGGTGTGCTAGCTACCTGAGAGGTCGAGCGGCGCGGCGCGGCGGCGCGGCAGAGGAGGAGGTCGAGGCGGCGCGGCGTCGGAGGAGGTCGAGGCGGCGCACAGCAGAGGAGGCCGAGCGCGGCGGCGCGGCAGAGGAGGTCGAGGCGGCGCGTCGGAGGAGGAGGTCGAGGCGGCGCACAGCAGAGGAGGAGCGCGGCGGCGCGGCAGAGGAGGTCGAGGCGGCGCGTCGGAGGACGAGGGAACGCCGGCGAACGGCGGCGGCGGCGAATTTAGGCAGCCTGGCGGCGCAAATTCGGTAAGTGTTGGCCTCCAGGAGTCGCGGGTGGCGGCTTCGCCCGTGGCTCCGCTTATACCCACCCCCCTTTTGTCGCGGGTGGGGGCTTGACCCGCGACAAAGACCCCCTTTGTCGCGGGTCAAGCCCCCACCCGCGACAAAAGGGGGTCTTTGTCGCGGGTCAAGCCCCCACCCGCGACAAAGGCCTTTGGGGCTGATCCGCGGCACAGCCCATCCAACGGCTCTGGCCGTTTGAATCCAACGGCCTAGAGCCGTTGGATGGGCTGTGCCACGGATCAGCCCATCTAGAGGCCTCTTCACCCTTTATTTTTTGTATTTTAAATTAATAAAAGTATTATTTCAATAACTTTTGAATGGTAACTCAAATACAAATGTTTTATATATGAATATTGATCAGAAAAAGGTAATGAACATGAATATGACATCCATATACCTTTTTGCATCTCGCGTCATATGAAACGTTGATAGTCGGGTATGTTTCACCCATGTGCACCGCCGCCGTGCCACACGTGTCGCGTCCCCGTGCCACGTGTCGCGTCCCGTCGACGCCGTCGTGCGACGTGTAGCCACCGCTTCCACGTGCCTCACCCGCCGACGCCGTCGTGCGACGTGTGGCCACCGCTTCCACGTGCCTCACCCGTCGACGCCGGCGTGCGACGTGTGTAGCCGTGGCTTACACGTGCCATGCCCCGCGTGCGCTATATATAGCGACGAGTGCGGGTGCAACCACACGTCGCCACCGCCTCCTCCGCTCATTCATCTCCGGGATGCCTCCACGTCGTCGAGGGGCGTCCGGTTTCCGTGGCGTTCGAGTGCGTCCGAGCGGTAGGTTCTACGCCGAGATACGCGCCGGTGGCTTCCGCCTCACCCTCGGCACGTACAACACGCCGGAGCTGGCGGCGCGCGCTTACGACGCGGCGGCGTGGCGTTTCGGCGGCCACGGCGCGACATGAACTTCGCGGATGTTGAATCGCTAGAGGAGGCAGAGTTCCTCGCGCCACCGCCGTGCCTCGTCGACGACGAGGACCGTCGACGGCACCGCCGGGTGCAGCGCAGGATCGCCATCGCCGAGCACGACGAGCGGTTGATGCGCCGGTGGAGGGCGCGGTTCCCCAACGACGTCGAGAACACCGACGCGTTCTTCGCTATCCTTAGGGCACAACGCAGGTCCAACGAGCGCCACCGTCGGGCCGTCGCCAACTTCGAGCTCGAGAACCCGAATACAACTTGGACCGAAGACGACCCTCGGTGGGATGACATTTGGACGGAGACAACCTCCGACGACGAGCGAGACTAGACTAGTAATTTATCTATTTTATTGTAATTTCAATAAAGTCGTTGTCGGTTCTATTAGTTTAAATTTAGTTTATAAAGTCGTTGACGGTTGTTTGTTCAATAAAGTGGTTGACACGAAATTTATTACGACCGAACTGAAATTAAAGTACGAGCTCAACCGAAAATTAAGATACATGGCCGGATTCGAATGTTGGAGCCATTCAATCATAGTCGTGCCTAGCCCTATAATACTCGCCACTGTAGTCATCATAGTCGCCGACGTCATCGTCGCTAGCATCGGGGTCGCGGTTGTCCAACCTCGGCGGGTGAGCACGCGTGGGCTGGGATTGAGGGTAGCGCAGGCGGGGGCCACGATAGGCCAGGATGCTCTGGAGAGTCCGGCCGCGCCACCACATCCGATGGCCGGCCTCGTTGAAGTTCGAAGGAGGCGGGCCGTCACGCCGATTGATGAAGAAGCTGTCCCAAGTCGGGCTGTAGTCGGGATGCCACTGGGGATTCCTCCGCTGCTCAGGCGTGAGCTCGAAATAGTAGTGGTTCGTGATGGCCATCTCGCGTGGCACACCAAGAGGGATAGGAGGGACCGGTACGCCTCCGACGCTCAGCAACCAGCCGGTCGGGACGCGGTAGCCGGGCGGGCAGGGGTAGTTCGAGGCGCAAAGCGCCTCCGCCTCCCGGGGTGTTAGACATACGATGGAAGCCATGGGAGAGAGTGATGAGGTTTGCGGATATGAGTCCAAGCCTACATATATATAGTGGAAAAATGGCGGGAATGCGGGAAGAAAATAGGCGGGAACGAAGTGGCGCGCGAAACTTTCATCCCGGGTGGAGGCTCAAACCGCGACAAAAGACCGGGGGAGGCTTATCTAGGAGGGCCTTTTGTCGGGGGATGATGTGCGGTAACCTTGTCACGGTTGGTGGCTGCAACCGCGACTAAAGCTGTCGGCAGGATAAGGATGTGTCGGTAACCTTTTGTCACGGTTGGTGGCTGCAACCGCGACTAAAGGTGTCGGCGAGGATAAGGACGCGTGGGTGGACGCACTGCTCGATGAGATAAAGCATGTAGCGCACGACGGCCTGTCGAAGGAATAAGACAAAGTAGAAGCGGTGCCGTGCCTATAAAAGGAGCATCGATACGCCTTGCCAAGCAGATCAACAAGCCAAGCACAGTTTCATTCCCATGGATGAAGGAAAGGGTTGGGAAATCTCCGTGGCGCAGCTTCTCGAAGATGTCGTTGGTGCACACGCCCTACGGCATCTTCGGAAGCTGCTCCTCGGAAAAATTTCCATGCAAGCCCGTGAAAGACTCCGTCTCCTCTAACGGTGTTGGGGAAAGGGTTCTCATTATTACATAAATGTAGAGATTGTCTTGGGAACTATATATGAAGAATACATTATTACATCGCCATCTAGTGTTGTGATCTTCTACGCCGTAGCCATGGAGAATCTTCATCATTTAGCAAGATGCTTGGGTCAATTTTCACCGTGAAGGGCGGAATTTCTTTAAACTTATTATAATCTTCCGACATGTCTGTCTTGTCATCCACTCCCACGATGTTTCTTTTCCCCGAAAGAACTATGTGGCGCTTTGGCTCCTCGGTTGATGTATTCTTTTGTTGATTTCTTTTTCTTGATTTGCTAGACATGTCCTTCACGTAGAAAACTTGAGCCACCTCGCTGGCTAGGACAAAAGGCTCGTCCAGGTACGCAAGATTGTTGGGATCCACTCGTTATCATACCGTACTTATCGTCAATATGTATAGCGCTGAGCTTCACCCATTTGCACCGAAACAAAGGGACCTTAAAAGTGGGACCATAGTCAAGTTCCCATATCTCCTCTATGTATCCATAATATGTGGTGGTCTGCCCATTCTCGTCTGTTGCATCGAAGCGGACACCGCTGTTTTGGTTGGTGCTCTTTTTATCTTGGTCGATCGTGTAAAATGTATTCCCATTTATCTCGTACCCTTGGAATGTACATATGTTTGAAGATGGTAACCTGGCCAACAAGTACAGCTGCTCCACCGCAGATGGGTCATTAATGAGATGTCTTTGCAACCAACCGCCGAAGGTATTCATGTGTTGACGTGTAATCAAGGACTCGGGCTGGCCCGGGTTTATTTCTCGTAAAACATTCTTATGTTTCTCGATGTACGGAGCCACCAAGCTGGAATTGTATAGAACTGTGTAGTGTGCTTGATTGAAAGAAATCTTGTCCCTCCACACCGTTGCTTTCCTTCCTAGTGTGCCTTTTCCAGTCAGCCTCCCCTCATACCGAGATTCGGGAACACCAATCGGCTTAAGGTCGGGAAGAAAGTCAACACAAAACTCAATGACCTCCTCGGTTCCGTAGCCCTTTGAGATACTTCCTTCCGGCCTAGCTCGGTTATGAACATATTTCTTTAAGACTCCCATGAACCTCTCGAAGGGGAACATATTGTGTAGAAATACGGGACCGAGAATTCTAATCTCTTCAACTAGGTGAACGAGGAGGTGCGTCATAATATTGAAGAAGGATGGTGGGAACAACAACTCGAAGCCGACAAGACATTGGACCACATCTTCCCGTAATCCCGACAAAGTTTCTGGATCCATTACCTTCGAGAAATTGCGTTCGGGAATGCACATATCTTCACAATGGCTAGTCGAACATTTTCCGGTAGAAGTCCCCTCAATGCAACCGGAAGCAATTGTGTCATAAGCACGTGACAGTCATGGGACTTCAGGTTTTGGAAATTTTTCTCCTTCATATTTACTATCCCCTTTATATTCGACGAGAAACCAGACGGAACCTTGATACTGAATAGGGCTTCAAAAAAGATCTCCTTCTCTTGTTTGGTAAGAGCATAGCTGGCAGGCCCTACAAACCGCCCTGGATGATTGCCGTTTCGTCCTTTATGAAGTTCCTGGTCCTCCCGTGCTTCTGTTGTATCTTTTGTCTTTCCATACACGCCCGGAAAACCTAGAATATTCACACAAAGATTCTTGGTCGGGTGCATCACGTCGATTGCGGAGCGGACTTCCAGGACTTTCCAATATTCTAGCTCCCGGAAAATAGATTTCTTCTTCCACATGGGCGCGTGTCCGTCATCGTCTTTCGGAACAGGTCGACTGCCTGGACCCTTTCCAAAGATAATATTTAAATCCTTGACCATGTCAAATATATCAGTACCACTACGGGGGACAGGCTTCGAACGGCGGTCAGCATCGCCATCGAAATGCTTGCCTTTTTTCCTTAAGGGATGCTTGCGCGGAAGGAAACGACGATTGAACGGGTACACAACTTTTCTGCTTTTTCCCAAATATTTACTTTCAGTCTCATCTAAACAGTGTGTGCATGCATTGTATCCTTTGTTCGTCCTGTCCCGAAATGTTACCGAGAGCAGGCCAATCATTGATGGTTACGAATAGCAACGCTCGTAGGTCAAATTCTTGCTCCGTGTGCTCATCCCACACACGTACACCTGGTTTGGCCCACAACTCCAAAAGTTCATCGACTAATGGCCTTAGGTACACATCAATGTCGTTGCCCGGTTGCTTTGGGCCTTGGATAAGCACCGGCATCATAATGAACTTCCGCTTCATGCACAACCAAGGAGGAAGGTTGTAGATACATAGAGTCACGGGCCAGGTGCTGTGGACTGCAGCTCTGCTCCCCAAAAGGATTCATGCCATCCGTACTTAGACCAAAGTATAAGTTCCTTGCCTCACCCGCAAAATCCGGAAACTCTCTCCCGATGTTTCTCCACTCGCCGACCATCAGCGGGGTGCCTCAACATCGCGTCTTTCTTACGTTCTTCCATGTGCCATCGCAACAACTTGGCATGCTCTTTGTTTCTGAACAAACGTTTCAACCGTGGTATTATTGGAGCATACCACATCACCTTCGCAGAACCCTCTTCCTGGGTGGCTCGCCCTCAACATCACCAGGGTCATCTTTTCCGATCTTATACCGCAATGCACCACATATCGGGCATTTATTCAAATTCTCGTACTTCTCACCGCGGTAGAGGATACAGATCATTAATGCATGCATGTATCTTCCGCACATCTAATCCTAGAGGGCAGACAAGCTTCTTTGCTTCATATGTACCGACGGG
Source organism: Lolium rigidum (assembly GCF_022539505.1). NCBI lineage: Eukaryota > Viridiplantae > Streptophyta > Magnoliopsida > Poales > Poaceae > Lolium > Lolium rigidum. The sequence continues at coordinate 22,380,500 of NC_061514.1, read as the reverse complement.
CAATTCATTATTTCTTGGAAACAGACTTCTTTAATATTATCATCAATTTCTCAAATCCCGAGTCGACCACACCGACCTCTGCCTTCCATTTCAGCAATTCCAATATGCTACCCAGCTTTCTATGCCCATCTTCACAACCTCGGGTACAACAATTTGTGGTGGTCCTCTAACATCTTGTCGAACTGCAACCTCTCCTTATCCGTGCCACGCTCTCTTCTTGCATCGAAATGGCCCGACGAAGATCATCATCAACAGGATCATCTGATGCATGTTCTTCACCTCCTTCTTCTTCATTGTCGTCCATTGCGGTATCAAAGCATTCAGAGAACATAGATCGGTACTTCTCATCATTATCTTCTTCCTCATCGCCGTCTTCCATCATAACCCCTTCTTCTCCGTGCTTGGTCCAAACATTATAGCTGGACATGAACCCAAACCGAAGCAGGTGGCTCTTAATATCTCTTGAGCAAGAGTAATCCTTCTCGTTCTTACATTTTAGACATGGACAGCACATAAAACCTTGCTTCGACTTGTTGGCCTCGGCCACAAGCATGAAAGAATTCACGCCCTCTCTGAAAGCGGGAGCACATCGGTTACCGTACATCCATGGATGACTCATCTGCATCATAAGTACAATTATATATGTATCAGATGCAATCACCTTGCTAAAATTAGTATTGTACGGACTATGCATATATATATAGTCGAGAAAATAGTTGCTAACCTTTTAGGATCAAAAAGAGGAGAAATCTTATCAAATAAAACCAAGTGGCATCCCTCTCACAAGCATTCCATCAAACACCTCTTGTGCACATGTAGAAAAAATGAGCTAGCATACACCTCCACCTTCACCACCAAGGAAAAAATGAGGTGGAGGGTGGCTGGCTGCTTCTATATATAGGCATGGACATTTTGTACGACCCGCGACAAAAGGGGTGGCCACGTCGCTCCTACCCCTTTTGTCGCGGGTCGTAAAACGGCCCGCGACAAAAGGCCGCGACAAAAGCCTCTGCGCGCTCCACATGGTTTCGGGGCGACGTGGCCAGGCCATTTGTCGCGGGTGCAGGCGCGCCCGCGACAAAAGGCTCCCACGGAAACCCTGTTTTCCACTAGTGCCTGCTACACACAAGGCTGGGTTCGTTTTCAAATTAGCCCATATACCAAGATCAGATCAAATAGTTAATGTCTGAACCGCAGATGGAGTCACATGTGCAGCAGTATGCAGATTTTAGTATCTGTTTATTAAGATTAAGATGCTGAGAGGTGGGTGCAATCTCGAGAAGCATAGTTCCGCAAGTTCAGACGGTAGCTACCTTGATGGAGATGGAGATCAAAGTGGAGGTGGTGGAGTCGATGCTGGTGGTACCCAGCGAGGAGACGCCGCGGTTGGGGCTGTGGCTCTCCAACTTCGACGTCACCGCCTCGATGACGTACACGTCGCTTGTATACTACTACCCTGCTCCGACTATTGGCGGCGAGGGTTTTTTCTCGCCGGAGCGGCTCAGGGCAGCGTTGGCCAAGGCTCTGGTGCTGTTCTACCCGCTCGCCGGGCGGCTCGGCATGGACGAGGGCGGGCGGCTGCAGATCGACTGCCGTGGTGAGGGCGCGTTGTTCCTCGTCGCAACAGCTGACTGTGCCGGGGAGGACATCTTCAAGAACTACATGCCCTCGCCAAATATCAAGCGCATGTTCATTCCGGCTGCCGACCCGACCGGCATTATGTCCATGTTTCAGGTACGCGCCGCGCGCCCGTCTTCATATTTCTCGAAACTTGCCTGGCATGGATGGAAAACCAACGTGCGGATTGGGCTGCAGGTGACCTTCCTCAAGTGCGGCGGAGTGGTGCTGGGCACGGGGATCCACCACGTTCTGATGGACGGCACGGGCGCCTTCCACTTCATCCAGACGTGGTCCGGCTTGGCGCGTGGCCAGGCATGCCCTTGCCCGCCCTCCCACGACCGCACGCTCCTCCGCGGCCGCTCGCCGCCGCGCGCTGACTTGGACCATCGGGCCTACTCCTCGGCGTACCTCAACGGCGTCCCCCGCCCTTGGGCTACGCTCGTCTGCTCCGTCTCGCCCAAGCTCCTCGCCCACCTCAAGTCTCGGTGCAAGCCTGGTGTGTCCAACTATGGTGCTGTCACCGCGCACCTCTGGCGTTGCGTGTGCGTCGCCCGCGGGCTTGCGCCGGGCTCTGACACACACCTCCGCGTCACGGTCAACGCCCGCCACCGCATGTGCCCGCCGGTGCCCCGCCACTTCTCCGGCAACGCCATCGTGCGCGAGCTCGTCACCATCAAGGTGGCCGATGTTCTGGCCCAGCCATTGGGGTACGTGGCCGACACCGTCAGGAAGGCGGTTGATGGCGTTGACGACGCGTGGGTGCGGTCCGTCATCGACTACCTGGGGATAGAGTCTGACAAGGGAAGCTTGCACCAGCCATGGCTGCTCCAGGCGGAGTCAGACTTGTTGGTCACGAGCTGGCTGGGGTTACCCGTGTACGACGCCGATTTCGGCTGGGGAACACCGCAGCTGGTTGCGCCCGTACAGATGTTCGGCACCGGCGGGGCGTACGTCTCGCCGCGCGCCGCCAGGGAGGACGGCATTCTCGTCTTCTTTGCGTTGGAGCCCAAATATGTGGAGTGCTTTGAGGACGCCTTCTACAACCACTAAATTCCACGCGCACCCCGGACCTATTTGATCTTTTTTGGGGCGAGTGAAAAACAATGGAGTTTCTAGATTATTCCCAATCTTGTATTTCTATTTTATTTTGTACTGGATTGTTATTTGGGGCAGGGAGCATTTTCCTTTATGTCAGTTTACTAGCAAAAGTGTCCGTGCATTGTATCGGAAAAAACGAATGGTCAAACGCTTTATGAAACCATCTATGTTGACACTTCTCATATTTATTACCATGGTTGATGGTGGTTATGTTCTCTCCTATTCACGATGAATGTAATCATGCCTAGCAAAATTGAATCTAATCGGGCGCTTGGAAATGAAGCGGAGGACCATAGCATAAGAATTTAGTCAAAGAATTAGTACCACCTTTGCTGCCAAGCCTATTGTTTTTTCATGATGTACAGGATAGACGAACATAAAAAATGACATATAAAACTAAACGGACACAATGTCCTCATTTTTGAATAATCATTTATTGAGTAGTCATTTACTTGAAATATTATTTTTATTAAATAGTCATTTATTCGATTTGAATAGTCATTTATTCGATTACCACCTTACGTTGCTACGGAATGACTTTTTATTGAATAGTCATTTATTTGATTATCTCACATAACTCGGTGACGCTTGTGCCCCCCGCGACGAATAATGACTCCATGGTCATCGCAGGTAGTCACACCCTTCTCTCCCGCATCCATGACTAATGTCCTAATTTTCGCATGAGTCGCTCTTAACACATCTGCATTATAGAGATGCACAAAGTAAGATCTCCTTGTGTAGATGCCGCATGTTGCTAACCATTTTGAGAAGCATAGATATACTCCCTCCGTCCCATCAAAGGTGTCTGAAATTTGTCAAAATCTAATGCATTTGCAAGTAGAAACTCCAGCAAAACAATAGCATGTACGTATGAGGCAGTAGGTGTCTTGCACGGCGTCAGCCTTGTCGGTCTAGCAATATGTATAACCAGAGGCGGATCCAGGGGGGCGAGCGGTGGCCAGGCCCCCCCTATGCTTCGGCCTCCCCAACGTAATGTAGCAGGGGCCACTAGGCATATACTTTCATTAGTCTTTTTTTTTGAAACTTCATATATTAATATGGACAGCAGGCCGCCTCATCAAAAACCTTCCAGCTCCCTTAGGTACCCTGGAAGGAAAAGAGTGCGTCTGGTACCTGCTGCCCCTCACAGAATAGTTACATCACTAACGAGCTTGCTGAGAATAAAACTAGGGGGTTCATCAACCCAGGTACAAGACCTACCAGAACTAAACGAAACTCTAGCAAGCTCGTGAGCTACATAATTAGCCTCCCTATTACAAAACTCAATGGCAACCTTCCCAAAGCCAGACCAAAGAATACTACAATCATCATATATGGCCGCGGACGATGTTGCTGAGAAACCTCCATCTTTCATAGTCTCCACAACTTGGGCGCAGTCTGTTTGAATAGTAAAATTTTGCATACCAATTTGTTGTGCCAGTGTCAAACCATCTCGAAAAGCATAAGCCTCCGCCATCGGAGCATCCACCACATGAGGCAAATAAGTCTGAAGAGCTGCCACAAAAGCCCCCGTATGGTCTCGAATAATGACACCCGTCGCCCCCTTTCCTGAATCACCCTCAAATGCCGCGTCTACATTGATCATAAACCCACCTTCCATTGGCTTTTTCCAGCCCTCCTTTTTCTTCACCACCGATTTAGACCGAGCCTCCATATAATTTTTTGCTAGAACTCGAATAGACATAGCTGATCGGAATGGTGTCTGTACCTCCTCACCATGAACCTTCTTCCTCCTTTCCCACCAGATGAACCAGCCTGCAGTAAGAAATAATTCAGCAGCACCCACATTATCAATAGACGGTAACCTTCCCCCTCTTTTTATGATCTCCTCCACAATCACAGAGCCCGATCTGTCTATGTTCAGAATATCTCCAAGCCTATCCTCCAAACCGAGACATCTCCACACTTCCTTTGCTCGCTCACAGGTAAACATCATATGTTTTATGTCTTCACAACCATCTGCACAAATGGGGCACCCGGCCATATTACCAATGTGCCGATTAGCAAGCACACCCTTACAGGGGATCATAGCATGTAAAACTCTCCAGCCAAATTTTTTAATTTTACTAGGAATTTGGAGACTCCAGAGCTTCTCCCAAACTGAATTGCTTGCCCCTTCCGCAATGCTCTCATTTCTGTTGTTTCTCCCAAATTTGTAGTTCCATTGACAATAGTAAGCTGATTTGACTGAAAACAGCCCCGACTTATTGTAGTGCCAAGCCACAAAATCTTCCCTGTCTGGAGTCAACGGGATTTGCAGAATTCTGTGTACATCAATTGGCCAAAAAATATCCGCAATCAGCTCTTCATCCCATCTACCATCAACAGGATTAATCAGATCCTCCACACGAGTAAGAATATTACCACCTCTAGGCGTCATGATTTTCAGATTATGACTTGAAGGAATCCAATTGTCCTCCCATATATTTATCTGACTGCCGTCACCAACTCTCCAAATACACCCCTTTTTAAAACACTCCAGGCCTGCCAAAATACTCTGCCATGTAAAAGAGCTGCCACTTTTCGGTCTAGCATTAAGAAGCCGACCATCAGGGTAATATTTAGCTCACAAAACTCTAGCACATAGAGAATCAGAATCACTTAACAATCTCCAAACCTGCTTTGCCAACATTGCTAGATTGAAACATTGAAAGTCCCTAAAGCCCATACCACCACTTGTCTTTGGGATGCACAGTTTCCACCAAGCCTTCCAATGCATATGTTTCTGCTCTTCCTCGTCGCCCCACCAGAATTGAGAGATGGCATCAGAAATTCCCTTGGAGATATTTTTTGGAATCTTGAAAACCATCATAGCAAACACTGGTATTGCTTGAGCAATTGCTTTAATAAGAATCTCTTTCCCCCCATACTCAACATTTTCTCCTTCCAACCACTAATCCTTGCTAGAACCCTTTCCACCAAATGTCTAAAACAATCACTTTTATCAACCCCTACCATAGCAGGTAGGCCAAGATACTTATCATTAAGAGATTCTGTAAGTATATTCAGAATTTGGCATACCTCCGCCCTCACTTCAACAGAAGTATTCGGACTAAAATAGATGCTTGATTTACTCTCGGATAATTTTTTACCCGAGTTTGTACAGTAACTGTCCAGAATTTCCTTCACTTTGAGCGCATTCTTCGAATCTGCACTCATCAAGATTAAAGAGTCATCCGCGAACAGTAGATGAGAAACCATGGGGGCATCACGGCAGACCCTGACCCCCTCTAGTTCACCTCTCTGTTCCGCCCCATTAAGCATACTTGATAAACCTTGGGCCACCAATAAGAAGAGATAAGGGGACAGAGGGTCCCCTTGCCTCAAGCCCCTGGATGGAGTAAACACATCAATCTCCATAGAATTAAATCTGACATTATACCTTACTGATGACACACAAGCCATAATCATATCTATCCATCTTGTAGCAAAACCCATTTTCACCATCACCTTCTTCAAATAGCTCCATTCAACCCTGTCATAAGCCTTGTGCATGTCAAGTTTAATTGCACATAAACCCTTTTTACCTTTCTTCTTCATAGCATGTAAACTCTCATAAGCTATTAAAATATTATCCGTGATTAACCTTCCAGGGACAAAAGCACTCTGATGATCACTAATAATATCTGGCAAATACTGCTTCAGCCGCTGAGAAAGCATTTTTGAAATAACTTTATAAACCACATTACACAGACTAATTGGTCTAAATTGGGTCACCTTTTCAGGACTATCAACTTTCGGAATTAACACTATTGTAGTATTATTCCAGCCATCAGGAACTGAAATATTATTGACAGCTTGCAACACTTCCTTTACCAGATCATCCCCAAGCATGTTCCAGAATCTTTTATAAAACACGGCATGCAGACCATCCGGCCCCGGGGCTTTTAAATCACCAATATTAAATAGAGCTTTTTTAACCTCTTCCGCAGTGAACGGGGCCAGGAGTCCCACATTCATCTCATCAGTCACAAGACGTTGAATATCATTAAACACCAACTCATCAGGCTCCAGCACTTCAGAAGTAAAAAGATCCGAAAAATATCTGTGCACAGTACTACACATAGCATCCCGATCTTCTTGCTTTATTCCATTATCATCAATCAAGTATTTGATTGTATTCTGCTTTTTCCGTTTTGAGGCATATCTATGAAAAAAACTTGTATTCCGATCCCCATGTTTCAGCCAGTTCGCCCTTGCTCTCTGGATCCAAAACATCTCCTCTTTTTCCAAAGTGTTTTCAATTTGCACTTGGATATCATTCTGCGCAGCCAACGTAGCATCTGTCATTGGGCCTCGTCTAAGTTGCTCGAGGTCTCGTTTCAGCTCCTTTAATTTCCTATACAGTGCTTTGAGCACTTCCTTATCCCAGCAATGGAGCTCTGAGTGTACGTCACTACATTTTTCCATCAATGAGAGATCCTCTCCCTTCTGTTTTGCCCGTTCCCACGAGGCCCTCACCATCTCCTCTACCTCATCCTCCATCAACCATCTCGCCTCAAATCGCCGCGGAGCGTTCGTCATCGCATGCGAGTTTGACAAATATTCCGTATCGACCAATATAGGCCGATGGTCAGATCTTATGGTTTCACTATTCACCAGAGTAGCAAACGGAAACAAATCATTCCATTGTCCATTAACCAATCCTCTGTCTAATCTTTCCTGAATCTTCCCTCTCCTCCAAGTGAACAGATCCCCCACATATCCCATGTCCTCCAAGTCACAGTCTCTGAGAGCATCATGAAACGCCTGCATCGCCTGCTGTGATCTTGGTCGACCGCCCTCTTTCTCATAATTAAACAGAATCTCATTGAAATCTCCCATAGCTAACCATGGCAAATTCATCTGACCACGTAAAGTCCGAAGAGAATCCCAAGTAATATGCTTATTACCCCAGCTCGGCTCACCATAAAATCCAGTAAACCTCCACGGAATAATATCTTCAATCACAACATCAATATAATTCTTTGTCACACTTTTACCAGTAATCTTCAGGTTATTTTTCCAAACCATAAGGAGTCCCCCACTTTGACCATCACTCTCAAAGACAATAGCATGATCAAAACCTAACTTCCTCCTCATTTCTTCTGCCCTAGCTTTATCCAAATGTGTCTCGGACAAGAAAAACACATCAAGTTTCAGTTGCTTCTCAAGATCAAGAAGCGCACGAACTGCCCGGCGGTTCCGAAGATCGCGGCAGTTCAGACCGCAGAGTTTCATTGTTCCCGGCGATCCTCCATCCCGGAGGTCGCCGATCCTACAAATTCGTCCACTTCCACACCATCCACCACCTTCTTTTGCCGCTTAATTGGTTGTACCTTCTGGGGAGAAGACAGAGTTATCCCTTCAGAAAAATTACCTTTCCCCGATTCCAGGATGTTGACTTGTTGCGCCACTGTGCCGGCCGCAGCCCCAGCAGCATTGTTCCCCGCCACTGGCCTCTTCCTTGTCCCTTCTCTACCCCCGAAAGATCCCACAGTACCCCAATCCATGTCTGTTGCTTCCGATTCATGGGGTTCCCCTGACCCCCGGCCTCCACCTCTACCTCGGCCAAAAGGCCCAGAACGTCCTGCTGAACCCCTTCCACCCCTAGGAGGATTATTTGGCTCGAATATAACTTTGATCCATTCACCCCACTGACATTTATCTTCCTCATGCACACCATCCCCACATTCAGTGACAGAATGTCCGATGAGGCCACAGAAATAACAGAACTCCGGTAACTTCTCATACAACACCGGATACACCTTCCTTTCCTTCAAAGTAATAGGCACTATACGAACCAGGGGTTTGTTGATATCGACATGCACCCTAGCTCTGAGATATTTTGAGGAATTAAGGACACCTTCATTGACAATAACCTTTATAGGCGGATCACCTACCTTCCTAGCCACTTTCTCGGCAAGCTCTTTTTTCTTCATTAGCCCTTCTCGGAATGCCTCGTATCCTCGCCCAAACTGGAATTTTATCCAATTTATAATCTTCCACATTTGTGAATCCGTCATACTCAGCCAGAACCAACGCTGCTCCTCTAAACAGCCAAGGGCCTCCCTCCATTACCCGATTCCAATCGCCTAGACAATGGAATTGAGCCAGAAATAAATTCTCTCCTTTAGCTTTGAACGTCACCGTTTGGGCTGGTGCCCAAGCATTACGCATCTGTTTGAACAGAGCCGCATGGCTAAAAGGTTTCAGGGTATGAACCCTAAAAATTGCTAGCCACCGGACATCACCAATCAATTCTTCAATCTCGTCCGAGAAATCAAGATCCGATTCTTCCTCCCCACATAAGTTCAGGTTATCGAATCTATGCTCCAGATCGTCATCCATAGATCTACTGCCCGATCCTCCTGCCTCCTCCGGAATAGAGTTCTTATCCGAATCCCCATTGGGCTCAGGTTCCGATCTTATCAGCAACGGTGGTGGCGGCGGTGGAGCCGGCGCCATGTCCGCTTTACCCGCCATGCAAAACCCCGATCACCTCGCAGACTAGCTCTTCAATCAAACCTCAGTGGTGTCTCGCGGAAAGGAGTCCGAGAGAACGTCGATCACCCGCCAGAAGATAGGGCACTCTCGCCGCCGTCGCGAGAGGAAAAAGGGAACCCTAGAAACTAGGGGGAAAAAACGTCTTGTCCCTGCGGGCGTTGGAGGATTATTTGGCTCGAATATAACTTTGATCCATTCACCCCACTGACATTTATCTTCCTCATGCACACCATCCCCACATTCAGTGACAGAATGTCCGATGAGGCCACAGAAATAACAGAACTCCGGTAACTTCTCATACAACACCGGATACACCTTCCTTTCCTTCAAAGTAATAGGCACTATACGAACCAGGGGTTTGTTGATATCGACATGCACCCTAGCTCCGAGATATTTTGAGGAATTAAGGACACCTTCATTGACAATAACCTTTATAGGCGGATCACCTACCTTCCTAGCCACTTTCTCGGCAAGCTCTTTTTCTTCATTAGCCCTTCTAGAATGCCCTCGTATCCTCGCCCAAACTCGGAATTTTATCCAATTTATAATCTTCCACATTTGTGAATCCGTCATACTCAGCCGAACCAACGCTTGCTCCTCTAAACAGCCAAGGGCCTCCCTCCATTACCCGATTCCAATCGCCTAGACAATGGAATTGAGCCGAGAAATAAATTCTCTCCTTTAGCTTTGAACGTCACCGTTTGGGCTGGTGCCCAAGCATTACGCATCTGTTTGAACGAGCCGCATGGCTAAAAGGTTTCAGTGGTATGAACCCTAAAAATTGCTAGCCACCTGGACATCACCAATCAATTCTTCAATCTCGTCCGAGAAATCAAGATCCGATTCTTCCTCCCCACATAAGTTCAGGTTATCGAATCTATGCTCCAGATCGTCATCCATAGATCTACTGCCCGATCCTCCTGCCTCCTCCGGAATAGAGTTCTTATCCGAATCCCCATTGGGCTCAGGTTCCGATCTTATCAGCAACGGTGGTGGCGGCGGTGGAGCCGGCGCCATGTCCGCTTTACCCGCCATGCAAAACCCCGATCACCTCGCAGACTAGCTCTTCAATCAAACCTCAGTGGTGTCTCGCGGAAAGGAGTCCGAGAGAACGTCGATCACCCGCCAGAAGATAGGGCACTCTCGCCGCCGTCGCGAGAGGAAAAAGGGAACCCTAGAAACTAGGGGAAAAAACGTCTTGTCCCTGCGGGCGTTGGTGGTGTACTTTCATTAGTCTTAGTACTCCAGCCATTAGCCCAAGGCATAATCCTAATTTCTCCCATTTCTTAATCCAGCCCAGCACAAAGCAATTAGTCAATGGCCAAAGGCGGAAGAAGTCCACATAACCCCCCTATGTATCATGGTTTGGTCGCTAACCCCCCCTAAGTATGAACTGGGTCATTTGACCCCGCCAACTATGAGATACCAGGCAAATGACCCCCCTAGGCGCCGATGGGCGGTTTTGATAGCGGTTTATGCCACGGTGGATAGTGGTTTAAGCGAGATAGACTAGTCTAAGTAACCGTATTGGTTGACTTCTATTCCCCTTCCTCCCCGTTCTGGTTCCCGTCCCCTCCTCAACCGATCCGAACATCGCCGCCTCCGTCCCAACCAAATCCGGCCACACCTTGTCAATCATGTAGACCCTGTCGCTACCACTGCCAACATCATAACTATCAATTCCACCCTCTTCAGCGCCACATCCAGCAATTGGAGATTCCAAGGCAGAGTTATGCCTGTTGGTAATCGCGAAGCTTGGAGCGGACGCGCGCGGCGGGCGATTAGGGCATCTCCAACCGCGCGACCCATCCCGCGCCCGCACGTCCGGATGGGTCGAAACGGACAAAAACCCGGCCCAACGCGGGGACGCACCGCAAAAGCGGACGGCCGCGGCGTCCGGAACGACGCAAACCTGGCCCAAATCTGGGCTAGGTTTGCGTGGCCGCGGATGGCACGCGCCGTCCGCTCGCGTCCGCGCGCTGGTCGCCTCGTCTCCCTTGGGCCCACCTGTCGGTGACCAGGGAGTCTAATAAATGGGGACTGGAGGGGATCTGGCCCTCCACTCCAGTCCCCACTCCACTCCCCGAGCAAAACCGCCGCCATGGCCCCGAAGCGACGGTTCGCTCCCGGAGCCAATGACGACGAGGCCGCAGCGCAGCCGGCGTCGCCGCCGGCGCTGCGGGCCGGAGGGAACCGCGGCGGCCTCCACATCGGAGAGGCCGCCCGCGGCGGTGCGGCATTGCCGCAACCGCCGCCTCTCCTCATCGAGCCCAAGCCGGAGTCCTCGGAGGAGGACCCGGACCTCCGCGCCGCCCTGATCATCTCGGCGGCGGAGGAGGAGGCGAAATGGCCGCACCTCCATGCGGCCATTCGCACCTCCGAGATGGAGGAGGCGGCCCGGCAGGAGGTCGAGGAGGCGAAGGGCTGGGAGCTCTACGCCCAGGCCCGCCAGGCGCGACGGGAGGAGGAGGAGGCGGCGCGGCGGGAGGAGGCCAGGCGCCGCGCCGACGAGCAGCGCCGCCAGGAGGACAGGTGCCGCCGCTGGAGGAGGCGGCGCCAGGAGGCCAGGCGCCGCCGCTGGCAGGAGAGGCAGCAGCGCCTCCAGGAGGAGGCGGCGCGGGTGGCTCCGGACCCCCACTCGCCGTGGGAGGAGGCCCTGTGGTCTCCGTGGCCGCAGTCCCCGGCGCGGTCGAGCCACAACAGCGCCTCGCCGCCCGGGGACGTCGTCCACGACGACGACATCGCCGACGACGCCCACAGGGGCTAGGCGGCGCACCGGCGGCCACCGCGCCGCCGACCAAACCCTAATAGAGGGTTTTTAAATTAGTTTAAATTGAAAAGCCCATATAGGGGCTTCTTTTGTTAGTTTTATTTGCCCAAAATAGGGCTATGTACTAAATTTGCCCAAAATAGGGCATATGTTTAATATAATTTCGTTTAAATTCGATTTTTTTTTGGTTTTCGTTTTTCTCCGGTTTATGCGATGCGTCCGCGCGTTGGGCGCAGCGAGCGACCCAAACGGACACGCGGACGCGGGGAGCTGTCCGCGTGTCCGGACGGCGACCCAAATGGCCCAAAATGAACGGCCCAGCGCGTCCGTTTGGGTCGCGCGGTTGGAGATGCCCTTAGAGTGTGGAGGTGGTCGATATCGGCGACGTCGAGGGCCATCTTCTCGTCGGCGAAGCTCCATCCTTCACCCTCTGAAGACGGAGCATCATGGCCATGCCTCGTTGGCGGCGCTGGCCGCGGTGAGGCGCGCTCCTCCTCCACCTCACTCTACAGCGCCGCCCCCAAAGCCTCCCACAGCACCGCGATCTCATCCTCCGCCTCCAATCGTCCCAGCCTCGTCGCCCCTCGTCCCCATCCATGCACTGCTTCTCCCCGTTCAGCTTCCGCTTGACCGCCGCCAGGTGACCACCGCACAAGTCGAGGAGCAGCTGGGCCATTTGCCGGCGCCCGCTACGGCGGCCGAGTCGGGGTCGCAGTCATGGTCGTCGTCCTCCATGACAGCAGCGACCGGACGCGAGGATTTGAAGCGGGAGCAAATCGCAGCGCCGTCTCTTTTTTGTGTGCGACGGCCAGGTGCGTCTCGGCCGAATGCGTCTCCATCGTGGCTTAAACCGCCGTCCACATGGACCAAATCCATCAACAAAACAGCCCATCAGCGCCTGAGGGGTAATTTGCCTGGTATCTCATAGTTAGGGGGGTCAAATGACCCATTTCATACTTAGGGGGGGTTAGCGACCAGAACATGATAGATAGGGGGGTTATATGGACTTCCTTCGGCCAAAGGCCATAATGCCACGCACGTATTAGCCTACGGCCTAGGCAAACCTAATCGCTTGATGCACGTACGTGATTCCTGGTCAATTCGGTTTCCCAGCAGTCCAGCACTACACGATCTCATCTACTGGATTTATTCTCCTCATCATCCATTGCATAGCCGGTTGAGCATCGCCTCCGCAGAGGGTTCGATCGATCTCTCTCAATCGTCGATTCCCCTCATCCCGCGCGGCCGCGGGCCACGGCGCCACACCCTAATTCCTATCCAGATCATACCAAGGTATTGACGCATTGCTGTTTACCAAATCACCTTCTAGTTTGATTATTTTAAATCCAATAATTGCTATGTACTAGTCTGATTTGTCAGTTTAGTACCCATATAATATTGATGAACCAAAACACCGTCGTCGGTTCCAGTTTAGCTGGTTCAAGCAATTTCTTTGGCTAGAGTATTCATCTTCTTCAAATCATAATGCTTGTCTTGTTTCCTCTTTTCAAAAAAACTAGTTGGAAAGAGTGGATCAGATACATTCACTGTTGTGGGCTTCGATAGGTGAAAGAAGGTAATATTGGAAAAGACTGTGCTTTATTAACTCATATGGGTAGAGATGCTAGTTCAGACCGTAACTACTCAACTCGGTGTTTTGAGAATTTTAAAGATCGACGTTGATGAGGTTATTGACTTGTTTGCTAGGCCCAGTCGTAGATCTACATTCCAGCTAGTAGAAATATAGTTTTATTATTCAGTATATTGTTACATTTTGATATCCATAATATATACTTATAAGACTTGCTATTTTTGAAGTTATATCATTTTCATGATCAATGTCTTTGTCGCCCCGCCCGGCCCCCCTATGCTCAAATCCTGGATCCGCCCCTGTGTATAACCACTTGTTTTTATGATGTGAAGAATCATCCTAACAAAAAGACGCTGAGCGTGATACGTACAGTATTATCCATCATCAAGATCCATTACAGACTCCATCAGATACGCCAGAATTGCGTATTCCATCTCCTAGCTTCCACGCATATACCGCCACGGTTTGGCACCTGATATAACGCAACGGTTTGGCAGCTTCCTGGTGCATATGCTAGATCTTTCCCTTTCTATCCGTCACTGACACGCATGAGAGTCTCCCGTTGAAAAGTTTTATGAAAAAAATAGGGCCTGTCGGCCCAGCCAGACCAGATTATCTCACCTTTGTCTTGGCCCAGCTAAGGCCCGAGCGGGCGGACGGACACCACCCAAATCGCTGCTAATCCAGAGTCCCAATCCACGAAGCAGCCTCTCTCTCACTCCCCACTTCGTCCACCTCATGTGCCGCAAGGAAGCCCCTCCACACCAGAGGCCTCATAGCGGTGTTGCCAGTCAACGCCTCCCCCCGTCTTCCCCATCACTCACGTCGGGATCAATTCCTTCATGTAGCCGTTCAGCATGAGGTTGTTCCAAGGGTCAAATTCCTGTTTTAATCCCGCTCCCGCACTCTCCTAGTTGCTGCTGATTGTTGTTCCAACTCGGCTCGTTTCAAAACAACAAATTCACACATATAAACTGGCGAGAGTCGGTTTATGTGAGCGATGTGGGACTATTTCAACGTAAAACAAAACATCCTCTCTATTTTCTACAAAAGATCCGATGAAATAGACCCGAAAAGCCTGAATTTGGGCTAGGGAGGCCCGTGAGCGGTTATGTTTTACTCACGCGGGACCTCGCGTGGGACAGCCCGTGAGCGTCGGAAGTAGGGGAGGGATTCGTGGCTATCGGGAAGCAACGGGGGAGGGGATTCTGCTCGGAGGATGAACCGGTACCGGTGGTAATTTGACGTATTATGCGATTTGGTGAGAGGCCAAAACGGTCCTAAAAAAGTTGGAAGAAATTTTTTGACAGGAACCTTATCTCCTTTATTATTAGGTATATAGACATAGATTTGCGTTTTTGGTGACAACCAATAATGAAGCAACACTACAAAATTTTGTTTGGAGGCCGAGCTACACATTGCTTCTTATTTGGACGGTTCGGGTGTAAAAAGATTAGTGAAGTCAGTGTATGTACATGGTGTATTTCTCAGAAACCACAAATGGTGCCCGGGTACATGTAGCCTGGTATTTCCCAAAATTTGAAAACAACAATTTAAAATTTCAAAAGATTTCGGAGAAAATTCTAGATATAGTCGATGGGGGTGGTCGGCCGCTAGTGCTTCCATCCCGACCAGTTCTCAGCGATTGTTCAACTCCTTGTGCCTCCTTATCATGCGGGCAATCTGGACGGAGCACAGTGCTCCCGTGTTTGACGACAAGGCATGTCTTGCGTCAGAGCTGAGTTCTCTAGTTCAGGGCGAGTGGCAGGAGTGGGTGAGGTGTAGGACCAGAGGTAGAACGAGGGGAGAGTGATCTACCTTGGGTCAGGGTCGGCCGAGCGGCCGCGCAGTTCCCAAGGGTTTAGGGTCGAGGAGGCGACGTATGTTGTATCTCCAAACCTGTATGACCGCGTGTCTAGGTGTGTCTCTCTCGTTCACTTACTACAACGATTCGCAGATTTTCTGCGAGTTCTCGAAAAAAATGAGGTACTCCACAAATCTGCAAAATCTAGCCTACACAAAAATGTAAAAGTATCACAATCTTAGAAGACTTGAAAAATGTTCACCATTTCAGATCTACAACTTTATTAATTTTGCACCGCATAGAGTATAGATTATCTCACACTAATTTTTTGCAACACTATCTAACAAAAACTCCGTTCGAAGACCGAGCTACGCATAGCGTTGTTCGAGTGTAAATAGATTGGTGAAGTCAATGTATGTTGGTGGTGCATTTTTTATTTTTTTAGATAAAGGGAATATATTAATATCAAAAGATACCAATTACATCCAGCCTCTGCAACAATGTCCCACTCTAGTGACAATACGGATGCACACAACAAAAAGAGAGTAAAGAAAAACTAAGAAATAAAAGTTCCGCTACAACATTTCGGACCTAGCAACAACAATACAACCACCACCGTGACAACATCTGAAGTACATACTCTCCAAAAGCGATGCCTCCAAGAAGGGAACAGTGCACATACGTCGTCGTCGCCCGACCAAAGGTCTTAGGTTTTCACCCTGAAGATAGTCCTCACTCTCAAAACAATGCCGCCAATAAGATCATTGTCAGGCACAACCAGTTAAGGCCAGACCTTAGGATTTCACCCTGAGATGTAAGACTCTGAACTTCACATGTGCTGCCGCCCCCACATGCATACCACTGATGCGGAGCCCGGAACGCCAAGAAAATCCCTTAGCATCACGGAGACTCGAACCTCCTTTAGCCAATCCACCAATCTGGCCTTCGTGATATTCCTTCTTTTGACTTCACCATGGACAAAACGTCACCTGATGTCAACAGAGAATAGAGCTTCGCGCCGCTCCCTCTGAAACCAAACGGTCGGAATAAAAATATGGGTGCGCGCGACCGAATGTCACCCGGTCTAGTAAAATTCAGGCAAAAAAGATGCAATGTTCCATTCACTGGCGGAGCTTTCCGGAACTCATCTCTCCAGCCAAATAAAGGCAAACTGACCTCTGGTAGATCTTCATCTTCGCTTGCGAGAAACCCGAGGACCGCCACCAAAAACAAAGCAACACCTGCAGCCCCCACGCTGCCAGTCCCTCCTGCCGGATCACCAGGGAAGAGGACGGCACTGCGGATCATGCGTACCACCGTCGAACCTTCACCGGGGGCGGAGGCCGCCACCGCTCCACCGAATTCTCCATGGCTACCGACAGAGAGCATCAAGCCCTGAAGTAGCCGTGCAGTCTGGCTTCCTCCACCGGCGCTTCATCACCTCCCATGGAACGCCACCGCGGAAACCCTCTCCCCCCCCTCATCGTTCGACGGAAGGGGCGCCACCACTGCCGTCGGAACCGGGGTCGGGGCTGTGGCCGGGGCCAGGGCCGGAGCCGGGGCCAAGGCCAGCGCCGCGGCCGGGGCCGAGGCCGGCAGTAGCGGCAGCTGAGGTGCGGAGGTCCGAGGGTGGCTGCTCGGGGCGGGGCGGGCGGATCCTCCGCCGCTGCCTGGGAGGGGGGCAGGAGAGGAGGCGGCGGCGGCTAGGTCAGAGGGCTCCCGTGAGAGGAGGCTCATGTTGGCCGGTGTATTTTTCATGTATCTGAATGTTTTGGTATTTTCTGAACTACCGTGGTGACACATGGTAAACCACTGACAATTCATTAATGCAACGGTTGGCACATGCCTGACACACTAATGCTGTTGCGGGATCCTCTCCCTCTTCCCCTAGTCATTCCCTCCCGGATGTGTTAGGATCATATGACCATTTTCAACAGAGGAGTGCATGCGGGCATTTCATGTCCGATGTTGTCGGCACAATCTAAATGTGAGCCACAACGGTGATCCGCAAACGACCAACTATCTGCTTTTTGGTCCGCACAACCACATTTCGGAAGTAAATTTGGTGTCATTTGTGGGTGCGCCAACAATGTTGGCTTGTCCGGCCTCACAAAAGTAAGGAGAGAGATCGTGCCCCTAACCACTGATTGGTCTTTCCATGGGACGTGGCCGAAAGTTCATTCTAAACTTGTGCAATTTTTTCTTTTTTGCCGTGCTTAAAATATAATTAATTTCATATTGTAAAATTTCACGGTAGTAGTGTACATAGTTGGCTACGTGCGAATATCTTTTTTCAAAAAAAGTTGACCAGCTTTTTTTCGATTTAAAAAAAAATCGGAATCACTATTGGAGACCGACATATATATATGACCTAGGTAGGGTACGGAGCTACGTGATTGTTTCTGCATATATATATATATGACCTACGTAGTTTGTGCCGTGCTGACCTGGGCTCCGTCAATGGTTATTGGTCAACAACGTAATGAATTAGCTGTGCTGTAGTCATATTACGAGCTAAATGAGTTTAACGAGTACACGTAACTCAACTCATTAAACTCGTTTTTTTTAATGAGCTACAAATGTCAACTTGGCTTGACTCAATAGTGTCCGAGTTGAGCCGACTTTTCGAGTACTCATTAAGCTCACGAGTTACGAGTTTTATTTCTACCGCTTGGGGGGGGGGGGGGAAGAACAAACCTAGATTCTCAAGAGCCCATGCCCTTATTCACGGATGCATGTCTCCTGTCTGCAACTCATGGAGATCTCCACCGACTCGCAGCAACACCACACAAGTGCTCATGCCATGCTCGTCCATAGCTTGGTGGCGGCCAACTGTGCCTTCCCGGCGTTAGCCAAACAATCGCGAAAAAAACCCGATCCCGGGTTGCCAACATGGTGTCGAGGTCACCTCCTAACACGGTGGCCATGGCCCTACCCCCAAGATTCCCTTTTGCATCAGCCGCGTTGAAGATTTGCCTGCACCGCTGGGAACTGCCGAACCCGGTGATCCTCCAGGGCTGGCCCGAGTGTGATTTGAGAATCGATTCGTGCAACAAGACCACTCAGACCAGACAACCAAATGGCCAAAATTTGCTGGGCCGATGCAAGCTAAGGGTAATGCAGCCTACCAAACGCGTCCGTAGTGACTCCATCGTTGGCCTTACTTGTATGTTCCACTGTCGGGGTTTTCCATCAAAATATAAACACATAACAAAGACCCCACAAGGTCATCGTTTTCTCCTACTCAAACAATCACATCGATTCTCGTCAGGTCGGAAAGGACTGTGACAGTATGGATGAATCATCCACAGCATTCTTTGTTTCTATCTTCCAGACGCAAGCTCGGAAGAACATGACCTCGATCTGTAGTCCATGAGCAGAGTTGACTAAGTATAACAAGAATGCAGTGACAGCTCGGAAGGTGGAAAACGATGAAAGCCCACTCAAGATAGACGATGACCCTGGTAGCTCTTCAAATAAGTGTTGAAAAATCTTTAGAACAATCGTGCAGCTGAGCAAATTTCATATTAAGGAAGGGAACATTAAGATGTTAAGAGAACACGTTCAAATACCAGTGTATTTAGAAAATACGACAAGAACCCAGTCGTAGCAACATAGAATGATTCAGAAAACATTATAACAAATAGAAAGAAAGATTCATATATAGCACACTACGGGAGAGCTGGCGTGTGCCGACGGCCAGGTGATGTGCCGACGGCCAAATGTCGGGGCCGTCGGCACAGAGACCTCCAACGACCGGCGACGAACCTGGCCATCGGCACATGCCGGCCATCGTCACAACATGCAGTACATCGACGGCCACCTTCGGCGCAACTTCGGCCATCGGCAAAACACGGCGTGCACCGAAGGCCACCGTCGGTGCAACTGCAGCCGTCGACACATCACCTGGCAAGTAGGCCGCACCGTCACTCCGTCACGACGCCTTCAAGCTGTGCCGACGGCTACCCACGGCACACCTCTGGCCGTCGGCACAACAGGCTAACTGCTGGACCCCACTTCCCCTCCGTTACGGTGCCTCCATGTTGTGCCGACGGCTACCCACGGCATAACACCTGGCCGTCGGCACAACATATGAACCTTTTTTATTTTTACATTTTTTCAGAGTTACGTTGACTTAGCCTACAAAATAGTCTGCAGTAAGCCATACTAGACTGAGCAGAGTTCTCTAACCATAGCCACATGTTTTTATTCTGAAACTACCTTATAATAATTTGTTGGTTGTGTAAACCAAACATGTATATCAAAGACAAATGATTTTTCGCTCATCATTTTACCAAAATAATCTGATGAAGAAACTGATAGCTATCTAATAGGATCAGTCACTCCTTCCTGTGTGCTACTAGCAATCCATCCACTATATTTGGACCGGAAATAAACAATGGCACACCCTGCTAGTTCTTCAAACAAGTGCAGAAAATCATCAAAACAGAGTGCAGCTGAGAAAATTCAAAAATTTAGGATGGGAACATTAAAGGCATTCTGTAGATTCAGCATACAGTTGAGCAATTTCCAAGAATATGTAGTGTTCAGAGGAAATGTGCGCATAACTGTATTGGGAAAATCATACATAATTCAGTGGTAGCAACGCAGAACGATTCAGAGATGGACGTGAATTAAACGGAATTTTGCAAAACAGCAATATCAGAGTTGCAGCTGAGTTAGCACAGGTTTGCAAACACGTGGAACCTCTGAAGAAAGCTTCATAAGTACTACCGTGGAGCCAAACACGAGCCTGTGGAGAATCCACTATAATAGTGCTCATCAATGGTAAGAACTATTATATTAGTAGTAGTATATTACTCAGGTTTTACAGACAATATGGACTTCAATGGTAAGAACTAGATCATACAAACTTGACAATACTGAATGTGAGAAGTACCGAGGTTGACAAGACACAAAACAAGACAGACCAAGAGGCAAGAACGACTAGCCTAGGCGAAAGAGCAGACTTGGTTTCAGGACCTACTCACATGCGAATGGATCAGCTAAATCCAAATCGCGGACATGGTTGAACTCCCAATGATTGCGGATACTTTTGTTGGTTGTCAAATAAAACTTGGCACCTCTTGAGGCCCTGCTCTCTAGCTGAAGATCCCGGAATTGTTTTGACAAGAACTCTTTGTCATCAAGCCTGGAATCAGCATAGTACTCCAGCGTCATCGACTCCAGCACTCTCGCGTTCAGCACGAAGAATGTCGCGAAGTTAAGCTGCGTCTTGTTGCCGAGATACGATCCGAGCACGATGGTCTTGAGGCGGATGTCAAGGCATTTGATGAGATCGCGGTGTTTGCGACGCCACAGATTGCTTGGCCCTGACTTCGGTAGCTAATTAAAAAGAACATACAGGCAAACAGTGAGATGAACAAGTTGTGAAGAGAAGAGCAGATGAAAAGAGTGGAAGGAAGAATCGTCACCCCACCCGAATGTAGAGCTTCTCCAGGCATGGGAAGCATCTCATCAGCTGAATAACCCTGTCCAAGCTAAGAGTATCCATATTCAGAGATAACGTCTTGACGGTGCGCACCACCGTTACCAGCTGCTCATCTACGATGCGGAGACCCTTTTTTGTCAAGTATGAAAAACCATGTTAGGCGATGAACAAGTCAGGTGGTAAACTTTTCCTTGTTTTTGCACACAGGAATGAATGCAAATGAGAAGCGTGAGGACGCGCGGTACCTGGATGACAGTTGAGCCTAACACGAGCCTGGAGAATCCACTATAATAGTGCTCATCATTGAGGTAGCCCAGAGTCTCGAGTTTAGGCGCGGAGACCACCGTGACATGCAGACGGGTGCCGGAGTTGAGGAGGAGCAGCCTCTCAAGACGAGGGGCGTTCTCGACGACGATCTTGCCGAGCAGTAGCGGACACATCGGACGCCGTAGGCCGGTCAGGCGCGCGCCGACGCTTACAAGGCTAAGGGAGTTGATCCGGACGCAGTTGACGCCCATGCAGTTGCTAATCAGCAAGTGCTCCAAAGCGGAGCACCCGGCGATGAGGCTGTGCAGCGACATCTCCGAGATGGCGACCTCAGAAAGCCCGAGGTGCTTGAGGACGGGGAAGTGGAGCCCGTGGAAGACGGCGTCGGCGAGGACAGTTTTTTCGACGGTGACGGCACGGAGGGTAGGCGAGAAGCGAAAGATGGACATGGCCGGAGGCGAATGCTGGTTGCTGGAGAACTCGAGCTCCTCTAGGTTGTCGAAGGCGGCGGACCGGAACCAGGCATCCGTGGCGCCGGGTGGGTCGGCCAGGAGGTTGGCGTCGACGCAGAACCGGCGGACAGGTCCCCGGTGGGAGGAGAGCGTCGTCGCGACCATGCCGGCGTAGGCGGCATTGTCGGCGGTGAGGTCACGGCAGTCGAGGTTGAGAGGCGCGGAGCACCACAGAGGACGCCACCTGGAGGCGAGGATCCTGGTGCGGGCGGCCTCCTTCGTGGGGAGGAGGGAAATGATGTGGCGGAGGTTGTCGTCGGGGAGGTTGCTGATGCGGTCGGCGCCTCCTCCGTCCTCTTCACCCGCTCCGCCTCCGGGAACTGGCGCCACCTCCATCACCTTGGCCGGTGGGTTAGGGCTGTGGTGGGAGAGATTGAAGCAGGGCCGGTTATGGAGAAGCGGAGTCGTCGACGCAGCGATGGAAACTGCTACGCACGACGCAGTCACGCAGGGATGGAAACTGCTACTAACGACGCAGGAGTAGTAACTGCTAAGAACCTAATTAGTGATCTTAATTAGTGCTCTTACTCAGTTTAAAAAAATTTAGTGCTCTTACTCCAAATTCATGCAGGGAATATTGCAGACTTGGGGCTATACTTCCGGGGATTATACATTGGGAGAATTTTCCATGTATGGTTCAGATTTTGTTTTCTTAGATTTCTCCACCGTGTTTTCTTCGGATGCTTCATGGCAGATTTGGTACCAAAATTTAGCAGGGATTTCTCTCCGTTTCAATCCACAAGTTAAAACCAACTAAAGGGAGGAATTGGATTAGTGTTCAAGACAGAAAGTGAAAAGACTAAGTCACACTAGGATCAATTTGTAGTTCACACTACCTTGGAAAAAAATATCTCTCGGTGTATTCTCCAATTGTATAGACACCTCCTAAAGAGGTTTAAATGCTCCACACGTTATAAAGGTGACCAGAAACGGAGCGTATGTAAATAATCTGCATAAGAGAAGCATTTTTACTATTAAATTTTTTGTTATTTCAACGTAGCCAAAATGACCAAATTAATAACGGCAATCGCTCCCCATCCTAATAAGTAGCTTAAACCTACGATCCTCACCATTAAGCCAATTTCCGAATATTCGTAATGCTGCGTGGTGGGTTTAAGGTAGAATCTATCTAGATGGATGGCTAGCCATATAGATCATTTTTGTTGTCCAAACACACTTGCAAATAAAACAAAAAAACTTGATGCATTTTTGTATATAGACCGTCTGTCAGGCGGGATTAACTTTCAGTGGTTTTCTCGCCCGCCTCGTGGTAGGTCCGGTGGCATTTTACTTGGCGTCTGTATAGACACCATGACTGTCTTAGCTAGTTCTGATGGAGAGTATCACATTTAGCTCGACATTCAGAATAAAGCAGACAGTTTCACGTGGAGTCTGGTTGCTGTGTATGGTGCCGCCCAGGATGCTTTTAAGGCTGACTTTTTACGTGAGTTGGTAAATCTTACAAAAGATAATCCTTATTCGATTTTAATTGGAGGCGATTTTAATTTATTGAGATTTCCTCACGAGAAAAGTAAAGGCCGTTTCGATGGACATTGGCCTTTTTTGTTCAATGCTGTCATTGATAGCCTTGATTTAAGAGAGGTGTTTATGTCCGGTCGACAGTTTACTTGGGCAAACAGCTTGCGTGAACCCACATACGAGAAACTAGATCGCGTGTTGATGGATACCGAATGGGAAAATAAATACCCTATGGTGTCAGTCCGTGCACTAGAACTTATTGAAAAACTGTCTGACCATGCTCCCATCCTCCTAACTACTGGGAATCCCCGTCCTGTTTGTAAACGGCCGTTCAAATTTGAACTTGGCTGGCTACATCGAGAGGGATTTCATGATATGGTTAAGAAGGTTTGGGAGAGACCGGTCGGGGGCAGCACTCCAATTTTGAGATGGAATAATAAGATGCGGACAACGCGCAAACATCTCTCTGGTTGGGCTGCCCATACGGCCGGTATCCTTAAAAAAGAGAAGGCTCGCTTATCAAATGTAATTGATGAGCTTGAGGCTGTTGCGGAGGTTAGACCATTGTCTACGCAAGAGATTGAACTTAAAAATCAATCAAATGCGCAGATGGCGAGTCTTCTTCGCGAGGAGGAACTCAAATAGTATCAACGTTCCAAAACTCAATTCATATTGGAAGGAGATTCAAATACGCGATATTTCCATGGCTTAGCCAATGGGAGACATCGGAAAAAACGTATTCATTCTCTTATTCAAGATGAAGGGTTGATTGAAGGCCATGAGCAACTCAAATCTTACATTACTAATTATTATAAAGGTCTGTTTGGTCCTCCGGAGGAAAGCACCTTCTCTCTTAATGAGGACTTAACGGACGATATACCCCAAATTTCTATGGAAGAAAATGGTCTACTAACCACACCTTATACTGAGGAAGAGGTTCATAAGGCAATTTTCCAAATGGAATGCAACAAAGCACCGGGTCCTGATGGTTTTCCAGCGGAGTTTTATCAAACTTTCTGGGATACGATTAAATCGGACCTTCTAGATTTGTTCGATGACCTACATATTGGACAACTAGAATTATTTCGTCTAAATTTTGGTGAAGTAATCTTGTTACCGAAAGTTAATGAGGCAGAAAGGATTCAACAATATAGACCTATTTGCCTCTTAAATGTAAGTTTCAAGATTTTCACGAAAGTGGCCACCATTAGACTTAATACGGTTGCGGATCATGTTGTCCAGCCATCACAGACAGCCTTTAGGCAAGGAAGGAACATCCTTGATGGAGTGGCGGTCTTGCATGAGACGGTACATGAGATGCATTCTAAGAAATTACATGGGGTTATTCTAAAACTAGATTTTGAAAAGGCGTATGATAAAGTTAAGTGGTCTTTCCTACAGCAGACACTCAGGATGAAAGGTTTTTCTCTAGAGTGGCGCGCTCTAATAAATGATTTTGTGTATGGAGGTAGTGTTGCAATCCGGGTTAATGATGACACCGGCCACTATTTCCAAACACGAAAAGGGTTACGCCAAGGGGATCCGTTATCGCCAATGTTGTTTAACATTGTAGCGGATATGCTGGCTATACTCATAGAGCGGGCCAAGGCTGATGGCCAGATTGAAGGAGTGATTCCACATCTGGTTGATGGTGGTTTATCTATACTTTAATATCCGACGATACAATTCTGTTTATGGATCATGATCTTGAAAAAGCTCAAAATCTGAAATTAATTTTGGCGGCTTTTGAGCGAGTTGTCGAGATTGAAAATCAATTTCCATAAAAGCGAATTGTTCGTTTCGGTGATGCCCAAAACGATACGGCTCGTATACAGAGTTGTTTGGTTGCGGGCAAGGCCAATTTCCTATTCGTTATTTGGGTATTTCGATTCATTATCGGAGACTTACAATCGCGGAATGGAAATTAGTGGAAGAAAGATTACAAAAACGCCTTAGTAGTTGGAAAGGTAAATTGTTGTCCCTGGGAGGAAGATTGGTACTCATTAATTCGGTACTCACAAATATGGTAC
The DNA here is from genome assembly GCF_022539505.1 of Lolium rigidum. Lineage (NCBI taxonomy): Eukaryota > Viridiplantae > Streptophyta > Magnoliopsida > Poales > Poaceae > Lolium > Lolium rigidum. The sequence goes on along the minus strand of NC_061514.1, from coordinate 22,355,370 downwards.
TGTATATGTTATCATTCTTCATCCTACCGAAAGGAATTCTGCATAAACTCGATTACTATCGATCCGGATTCTTTTGACAAGGGGACAGCGAGAAAAAGAAATATCGACTGGTTAAGTGGAGTATAGTTTGTAGTCCCAAAGATCAAGGAGGGCTTGGAGTTCATGACCTGGAGGTCAAGAATTCAGCTCTTCTGGGTAAATGGCTGTTTTGTTGGAGATATGCCCAAGAGGCAATAATAAATGGTTATTATGTATCTTTGTGTATATGATAATGTTTATATACCATGCTATAATTGTATTAACCGAAACATTGATACATGTGTGATATGTAAACAACAAAGAGTCCCTAGTATGCCTCTTAACTAGCTTGTTGATTAATAGATGATTAGTTTCATAATCATGAACATTGGATGTTATTAATAACAAGGTTATATCATTATATGAATGATGTAATGGACACACCCAATTAAGCGTAGCATAAGATCTCGTCATTAAGTTATTTGCTATAAGCTTTCGATACATAGTTACCTAGTCCTTATGACCATGAGATCATATAAATCTCTTATACCGGAAAGGTACTTTGATTACATCAAACGCCACTGCGTAAATGGGTGGTTATAAAGGTGGGATTAAGTATTCGGAAAGTATGAGTTGAGGCATATGGATCAACAGTGGGATTTGTCCATCCCGATGAAGGATAGATATACTCTGGGCCCTCTCGGTGGAATGTCGTCTAATGTCTTGCAAGCATATGAATAAGTTCATAAGAGACCACATACCACGGTACGAGTAAAGAGTACTTGTCATGAGACGAGGTTGAACAAGGTATAGAGTGATACCGATGATCAAACCTCGGACAAGTAAAATATCGTGTGACAAAGGGAATTGGTATCGTATGTAAATGGTTCATTCGATCACTGAAGTCATCGTTGAATATGTGGGAGCCATTATGGATCTCCAGATCCCGCTATTGGTTATTGGTCGGAGTGAGTACTCAACCATGTCCGCATAGTTCGCGAACCGTAGGGTGACACACTTAAGGTTTGATGTTGAAATGGTAGAACTTGAATATGGAATGGAGTTCGAATATTTGTTCGGAGTCCCGGATGAGATCCCGGACATCACGAGGAGTTCCGGAATGGTCCGGAGAATAAGATTCATATATAGGAAGTCATATTCCAAGTTTGGAAATGATCCGGTGCATTTATGGCAGGTTCTAGAAGGTTCTAGAAAAGTCCGGAAGAAATCACCATGGAAAGTAGAGTCCCGGAGGGACTCCACCTTGCATGACCAGCCAACCCTAAAGGGGAGGAGTCCAAGGTGGACTCCCCTAGGGTGGCCGGCCAACCCACCTCAAGGAAAGGTGGGAGTCCCACCTTGGGTAGGACTCCCTCCTTGAGTAGGTTTCCCACATATGGGAGGTTTTAGTGTTGGGGTCTTATTCGAAGACTTGGACTAGAACTCTTGGGGCTTCCACCTATATAATGAGGGGCATAGGAGAGGGGGCTGACCACTTCAAGCCTCAGCCTTGGCCGCACCCCTTAGAGGGCCGGCGCCCAACCCCCTCTCTCCCCAAACCCTAGCGGTCTCTCTCCTCCACCACATCCCGCACGCTTAAGCGAAGCTCCGCCGGATTTCTCCACCACCACCGACACCACGCCGTCGTGCTCGTCGGATTCAAGAGGAGCTACTACTTCCGCTGCCCGCTGGAACGGGGAGGTGGACGTCGTCTTCATCAACAACCGAACGTGTGACCGAGTACGGAGGTGCTGCCCGTTCGTGGCACCGGAAGCGATCGTGATCAAGATCTTCTACGCGCTTTTGCAAGCGGCAAGTGAACGTCTACCGCAGCAACAAGAGCCTACTCTTGTAGGCTTTGGAATCTCTTCAAGGGTGAGACTCGATAAACCCCTCGTTGCTACCGTCTTCTAGATTGCATCTTGGCTTGGATTGCGTGTTCGCGGTAGGAAAATTTTTGTTTTCTATGCAACGTTATCCTACAGGTGGTATCGAGCCGTGTCTATGCATAGATGGTTGCACGAGTAGAACACAATGGTTTGTGGGCGTTGATGCTTATGTTATCTTTAGTTTGAGTACTTCGCATCTTTGTGGCATAGTGGGATGAAGCGGCTCGGGCTAACTTTACATGACCGCGTTCATGAGATTTGCTCCACGCTCGACATGCAACTTGTATTGCATAAGTGGCTTTGCGGGTGTCTGTCTCTCCTACTATAGTGAAGATTCAATTTACTCTTCTATTGACAACACTAGTATCACCGTTGTGGTTCATGTTCGTAGGTAGATTAGATCTCTATCGAAAACCCTAAACCACGTAAAATATGCAAACCAAATTAGAGACGTCTAACTTGTTTTTGCAGGGTTTGGTGATGTGATATGGCCATAATGTGATGATGAATATGTATGAGATGATCATTATTGTATTGTGGCAACCGGCATGAGCCTTATGGTTGTCTTTAAATTTCATGTTGAGTAGTATTTCAAAGTAGTTGTAATAGTTGCTACATGAGGTGAACAACCATGAAGACGGCGCCATGAACCTTGACGCTACGCCGACGATGATGGAGATCATGCCCGTTGATGATGAAGATCATGTCCGTGCTTTGGAGATGAAGATCAAAGGCGCAAAGACAAAAGGGCCATATCATATCACATATGAATTGCATGTGATGTTAATCCTTTATGCATCTTATTTTGCTTAGATCGCGACGGTAGCATTATAAGATGATCCCTCACATTAATATCAAGATAATAAAGTGTTCTCCCCTCGTATGCACCGTTGTACAGTTCGTCGTTTCGAAGCATCTCGTGATGATCGGATGTGATAGATTCAACGTTCACATACAACGGGTGTAAGCCATTTTGCACACGCGGAATACTTGGGTTTTCTTGACGAGCCTAGCATGTAAAGACATGGCCTCGGGACAACAGAAACCGAAAGGTTGAACGCGAGTCATATGGATGATATGATCAACATGTTGATGTTCACCATTGAAGCTACATCATCTCACGTGATGATCGGTTTTGGTGTAGTGAATTTGGATCGTGTACCACTTAACAACTATGAGGGATGTTGTATTAAGTGGGAGTTCATTAGTAATTAGATTAAAACATGAACTAATTATCATAAACATAGTCTGAGTAGTATTTTGAATTAATTTTGTAGTATTGGCATCCGTTTTCTACCATGCGCTAGTCTTGTTATTTAGAGAGAAATACTGTTAAAATATGACAAGAAACTTTACGGATTGGTACCGTATTGTTAAAGAATCAAGAATTGATTAAGTCCTATTGCAAACTTTTAGTAAACCTCACATTGTTGATTCAAAGAGCTATGGTTTCATATAGTACCTAAAGTTATCTTGTCTCCGTCAAACTTGAAGTTCAAATTTGTTTGAAAAGTAAGGAGCTGAAAATTTAGTTTTCAGAAATAATCAAGGTATGAGATATATGTGATATCTAAGACCTTATTGCAAGATGATAGAATATAATTTGGTGAGACTACATAAACTCATAAGTTTTATGGGAATGTATGAAGGTTGAAGACGCCAGGCGTCACATGTAGGATAACGTTGCATAGAAAACAAAAATTTTCCTACCGCGAACACGCAATCCAAGCCAAGATGCAATCTAGAAGACGGTAGCAACGAGGGGGTATCGAGTCTCACCCTTGAAGAGATTCCAAAGCCTACAAGATGAGGCTCTTGTTGCTGCGGTAGACGTTCACTTGCCGCTTGCAAAAGTGCGTAGAAGATCTTGATCACGATCGCTTCGGCGCCACGAACGGGCAGCACCTCCGTACTCGGTCACACGTTCGGTTGTTGATGAAGACGACGTCCACCTCCCCGTTCCAGCGGGCAGCGGAAGTAGTAGCTCCTCTTGAATCCGACAGCACGACGGCGTGGTGTCGGTGGTGGTGGAGAAATCCGGCGGAGCTCCGCTTAAGCGTGCGGGATGTGGTGGAGGAGAGAGACCGCTAGGGTTTGGGGAGAGAGGGGGGTTGGGCGCCGGCCCTCTAAGGGGTGCGGCCAAGGCTGAGGCTTGAAATGGTCAGCCCCCTCTCTATGCCCCTCATTATATAGGTGGAAGCCCCAAGAGTTCTAGTCCAAGTCTTCGAATAAGACCCCAACACTAAAAACTCCCATATGTGGGAAACCTACTCAAGGAGGGAGTCCTACCCAAGGTGGGACTCCCACCTTTCCTTGAGGTGGGTTGGCCGGCCACCCTAGGGGAGTCCATCTTGGACTCCTCCCCTTTAGGGTTGGCTGGTCATGCAAGTGGAGTCTCTTCGGGACTCCACTTTCCAAAGTGCCATTCTTCCGGACTTTTCTAGAACCTTCTAGAACCTGCCATAAATGCACCGGATCATTTCCAAACTTGGAATATGACTTCCTATATATGAATCTTATTCTCCGGACCATTCCGGAACTCCTCGTGATGTCCGGGATCTCATCCGGGACTCCGAACAAATATTCGAACTCCATTCCATATTCAAGTACTACCATTTCAACATCCAACTTTAAGTGTGTCACCCTACGGTTCGTGAACTATGTGGACATGGTTGAGTACTCACTCCGACCAATAACCAATAGCGGGATCCGGAGATCCATAATGGCTCCCACATATTCAACGATGACTTTAGTGATCGAATGAACCATTCACATACGATACCAATTCCCTTTGTCACGCGATATTTTACTTGTCCGAGGTTTGATCTTCGGTATCACTCTATACCTTGTTCAACCTCGTCTCCGACAAGTACTCTTTACTCGTACCGTGGTATGTGGTCTCTTATGAACTCATTCATATGCTTGCAAGACATTAGACGACATTCCACCGAGAGGGCCCAGAGTATATCTATCCGTCATCGGGATGGACAAATCCCACTGTTGATCCATATGCCTCAACTCATACTTTCCGGATACTTAATCCCACCTTTATAGCCACCCATTTACGCAGGTGGTGTTTGGTGTAATCAAAGTACCTTTCCGGTATAAGTGATTTACATGATCTCATGGTCATAAGGACTAGGTAACTATGTATCGAAAGCTTATAGCAAATAACTTAATGACGAGATCTTATGCTACGCTTAATTGGGTGTGTCCATTACATCATTCATATAATGATATAACCTTGTTATTAATAACATCCAATGTTCATGATTATGAAACTAATCATCCATTAATCAACAAGCTAGTTTAAGAGGCATACTAGGGACTTCTTTGTTGTCTACATATCACACATGTACTAATGTTTCGGTTAATACAATTATAGCATGATATATAAACATTTATCATAAACATAAAGATATAAATAATAACCACTTTATTATTGCCTCTAGGGCATATCTCCTTCAGTCTCCCACTTGCACTAGAGTCAATAATCTAGATTACATTGTAATGTACCTAACACCCATGGCATTGTGGTGTTGGTCATACTTTGCCCTAGGGAGAGCTTTAGTCAACGGTTCTGACATACTCAGAAACGTATGTATTTTGCAATTCATTTGCGTCTTCACGCATTACTCATTTTCCAAATGAGTCGGCATTAAATATGTTTGGTCTTCTGGTGGAACCTTAATTCCGCGGTCTGAAATATGTCACTAATATTGTCATACACAATATAGCTTCAAAGTTCTGACACTATCGGAACTACACCAAGTTCTCAAAGAACCTCTTGACTTTAACATCCTCAGTCATTGTCAAAACAATGACATATTCTGCCTTCGTTTGTAGAATCCGTCACAATATTTAGAACTCTTCTAAATCTAGCATTGTGCTACTTTCTAATCAACACTTAGCCTAATTTTGAGATTGAAATTTTATTTTTATATGTGACAAAACCAATATCGGTGCAACACCTTACAGCGATTTGTTTGTCATTTCTTCATACAAAACTATTTATATATCCTTGGTTCTTCTAAAGTACACAGGGATATTCCTACTGTTTGTCCAATGATCATCACATGAATCATTCTGGTATATTCTCCTAACATTTTAGAGCACATGATATCTGATTGTGTACATATTATTCGTGATCTATAATCACTCATGTGTTTTTACTCATTGAGTGTCAGATACACTCAAGTCTTGTTAAAACTTTAACATGACAAGAACATTTTCTTAATATTTCTATATTGAACTATTTCAATATCCATTCTATGTACTTTGACTTAAACTTATTTTGTGTTTCAATCTATCTTCATAGATCTTGACACTAGATATGTTTCGATCCATATCCTTTCATTGAAATTAATTTCTCAATGAAACCTTTTAATCAAGTATATAATTACATCATTTATAACCAACTATATGTCACCTACATAAAGTGTAATAAATGTGTCTTAGCGCTCCCACTTAATTTCTTGCAAATGCAAGCCTCTTCATCGTCTCTGATGAAATCAAAAACTCTTTGACTATTTCATCTGGTGAAGATTCCAACTCCGTGATACTTACTTCATCCAATTTGAAGTCGTATACCTATCTAGTATTCCACGGACCAGCAAAACTCTTGGTTGTATCTTGTATACACCTTTAATACACACTTCTGATAAGTAATGTATTTTGCCATCCTACTAACATATCTCATAAAGGAAATATGTAGTGTTTACTAGAATAATCCATATAGACTTTAAGCATTGCTACGGAAGATCTAATCTTGTCGTAGTCAACTCTTTGAACTTTGTCATAAACAACTTTTCGACAAGTCAAGCTTCTTCAAGGATATTTCATCCAAGTCCATCAATTTTATAGATCTATTTTCTTTCAAAAAGTATTCATCTATCTTGGATTTCATGGCGTATAGCCATTTTAACGGAGTCAGGGCCCATCATAACTTCTTTGTTTGTAGTTGGTTTATCATTGTTCAAAATCAATCCTTTGTTCACAAATCATTTATTTGATTACAAAGTAAACCATACCTACAAGGTTCAATATGTACTTCGATCTCCATGACTAAAACACTTTTGTAGTCATGGGAGCCATGATCGTCGTGGCCGCTTCCGAAACCAATTCCGATGCTGCGCTACTCTGATCATTATGCTCAGGTTCATAAACCTTATCAAAATATATTGTCCTCCCACTCAAATACTTCACTAGAAACAATTTCTCGGAAATAAGAAACATTGACAAACACTTTTGTCTTTGTCTTGTGGGAAGAATTCCCAATTAAATCTCTGGGATAACCAACAAAGACATTTATCCGATTTTGGTTTGTAAACTCTTAGACCAAAATTTAAAGAAAGGACTATTAGGATTTATACCCATGCCATAACTCGTATGGTGTCATTTCAACGGATCATGATGATGCTCTATTTAGTGTAAAAAGCGGTAGTCACTAAAGCATAATCCACAAAAATATAATGGCATCATAATATTTTATCTCATCATTAATCCAACAAGGTTTGGATACATCTCTCGGATACTATATCATCATTGTGATACTCCAAGAAATGTGAGTTGTAGAACAATTTCATGACTCTCTTAGATGTTCGCTAAAACTCGTAATTCAAATATTTTCACCATGATCCAATCATAGATATTTGACTTTTCTATTACGATGATTTCCACTTCATGCTGAAATTTATTTGAATCCATTCAAATGTTTCAAACTTCTTCCTTATTGAATATATCCACATATATACTCAATTCATTGTTGAAAGTTTTCATGAAGTATAAGAATCTCCCGCACACAACTATGCCCAGTGAACCATATACATCTACATGTATTTTTCCACTAAGTTAGTTGCCCGTTCAACTCTTGGCCTATGAACGGTATTTTAATCATTCTCTTTAGAAAAGATTTGCAAGCGCCAAATGATTCAAAAATCAAATGACTCCAAAAATCCATTTACATGGAGTTCCTTCATGCGTTTCTTTCTAACATGACCTAAATGGCGGTTCCACAAATAAGTGGAATTCAAATCATTTGCCTTATGGCATTTTAGCGTCAGTGTTATGTATGTGTGTTTCACTATTAAGATTTATAATAACTTATCCATCGTACATGGAGTAATGTCATAATTTGAACAACTCTTTGTTTTCATTTGACCAGATCAAAATAACAATTATTAAGTTCTTTATTATAAATTCTAAGGGCTAGATAGAATGCCAACGACGAACATAATAACACTTTATTTTGTTCCAGACGTGCATTCCTATAATATTCCTTGTCGACTCACTTAGGCCATTGTATTCTTGTATTGCGTTGTTTTGTATGACACTTCATACCAACCAATATAGTACTAATACCCAAGAATTTCATAGTGTGACTTAACTAGGAATACAACCATAACATGTATATCATTTATATACACCCGAGCTAGACTTTCTAGTCTTTTCTTTTCTTTTTGCCAAAATATCTTTTGCAGTTTCTCTTTTAGCTTTCCTCATTATTCAGAAAACACTTCAACATCATTAACTTCTAGGTTTGTTGGTCAAATACCAATAACCTTGAGGTTCTTACTTTGAAGTTGATCATCATATGATAAGTGTTCCGGATTTCACTATTAGTAACCTTGTAATATGATGAACAATTTCACTCATAATTTTATCCATTGTATCATGATGACTTTCTCGAGACCATGTCCGTACATGCTAGGCTCATAAAGTTTTAACCTTGGTATTCGCATGTGCAAATCGGCTTGCACCCGTTGTATGCACACGTAGAATCTATCACACCCGATCATCACGTGATGCTTCGATACGACGAGTCTTAGCAACGGTGCATACTAAGGATGATAACTTCATGGATATGCGAATATTGTTAGTGCCCCAATAGTTGGAGGATTGTGACGCTCGGCGTCTTCAACCTTCATACATTCCCATAAAACTTATGAGTTTATGTAGTCTCACCATATAATATTCTATCATCTTGCAATAAGGTCTTAGATATCACATATATCTCATACCTTGATTATTTCGAAAACTAAATTTTCAGCTCCTTACTTTTCAAACAGATTTGAACTTCAAGTTTCACGGAGACAAGATAACTTTAGGTACTAATTGAAACCATAGCTCTTTGAATCAACAATGTGAGGTTTACTAAAAGTTTGCAATAGGACTTAATCAATTCTTGATTCTTTAACAATACGGTACTAATCCGCAAAGTTTCTTATCAGATTTAACAGTATTTCTATCTCAATAACAAGACTAGCGCATAGTAGTAAACGGATGCCAATACTACAAAATTAATACAAAATACTACTCAGACTATGTTTATGATAATTAGTTCATGTTTTAATCTAATTACTAATGAACTCCCACTTAATACAACATCCCTCATAGTTGTTAAGTGGTACACGATCCAAATCCACTACACCAAAACCGATCATCACGTGAGATGATGTAGCTTCAATGGTGAACATCAACATGTTGATCATATCATCCATATGACTCGTGTTCAACCTTTCGGTTTCCGTTGTCCCGAGGCCATGTCCGTACATGCTAGGCTCGTCAAGCAAACCCAAGTATTCCGCGTGTGCAACATTGCTTACACCCGTTGTATGTGAACGTTGAGTCTATCACATCCGATCATCGGAGATGCTTCGAAACGACGAAGCCGTACAACGGTGCATACGAGGGGAGAACACTTTATTATCTTGATATTAATGTGAGGGATCATCTTATAATGCTACCGTCGCGATCTAAGCAAAATAAGATGCATAAAGGATTAACATCACATGCAATTCATATGTGATATGATATGGCCCTTTAGTCTTTGCGCCTTCGATCTTCATCTCCAAAGCACGGACATGATCTCCATCATCAACGGGCATGATCTCCATCATCGTCGGCGTAGCGTCAAGGTTCATGGCGCCGTCTTCATGGTTGTTCACCTCATGTAGCAACTATTACAACTACTTTGAAATACTACTCAACATGAAATTTAAAGACAACCATAAGGCTCCTGCCGGTTGCCACAATACAATAATGATCATCTCATACATATTCATCATCACATTATGGCCATATCACATCACCAAACCCCGCAAAAACAAGTTAGACGTCTCTAATTTGGTTTGCATATTTTACGTGGTTTAGGGTTTTCGAGAGAGATCTAATCTACCTACGAACATGAACCACAACGGTGATACTAGTGTTGTCGATAGAAGAGTAAATTGAATCTTCACTATAGTAGGAGAGACAGACACCCGCAAAGCCTCTTATGCAATACAAGTTGCATGTCGAACGAGGAACAAGTCTCATGAACGCGGTCATGTAAAGTTAGTCCGAGCCGCTTCATCCCACTATGCCACAAATATGCAAAGTACTCAAACTAAAGATAACAAGAGCATCAACGCCCACAAACCATTGTGTTCTACTCGTGCAACCATCTATGCATAGACACGGCTCGATACCACCGTAGGATAACGTTGCATAGAAAACAAAAATTTTCCTACCGCGAACACGCAATCCAAGCCAAGATGCAATCTAGAAGACGGTAGCAACGAGGGGGTATTGAGTCTCACCCTTGAAGAGATTCCAAAGCCTACAAGATGAGGCTCTTGTTGCTGCGGTAGACGTTCACTTGCCGCTTGCAAAAGTGCGTAGAAGATCTTGATCACGATCGCTTCCGGCGCCACGAACGGGCAGCACCTCCGTACTCGGTCACACGTTCGGTTGTTGATGAAGACGACGTCCACCTCCCCGTTCCGGCGGGCAGCGGAAGTAGTAGCTCCTCTTGAATCCGACAACACGACGGCGTGGTGTCGGTGGTGGTGGAGAAATCCGGCGGAGCTTCGCTTAAGCGTGCGGGATGTGGTGGAGGAGAGAGACCGCTAGGGTTTGGGGAGAGAGGGGGGTTGGGCGCCGGCCCTCTAAGGGGTGCGGCCAAGGCTGAGGCTTGAAATGGTCAGCCCCCTCTCTATGCCCCTCATTATATAGGTGGAAGCCCCAAGAGTTCTAGTCCAAGTCTTCGAATAAGACCCCAACACTAAAAACTCCCATATGTGGGAAACCTACTCAAGGAGGGAGTCCTACCCAAGGTGGGACTCCCACCTTTCCTTGAGGTGGGTTGGCCGGCCACCCTAGGGGAGTCCACCTTGGACTCCTCCCCTTTAGGGTTGGCTGGTCATGCAAGGTGGAGTCCCTCCGGGACTCTACTTTCCATGGTGATTTCTTCCGGACTTTTCTAGAACCTTCTAGAACCTGCCATAAATGCACCGGATCATTTCCAAACTTGGAATATGACTTCCTATATATGAATCTTATTCTCCGGACCATTCCGAACTCCTCGTGATGTCCGGGATCTCATCCGGGACTCCGAACAAATATTCGAACTCCATTCCATATTCAAGTTCTACCATTTCAACATCAAACCTTAAGTGTGTCACCCTACGGTTCGCGAACTATGCGGACATGGTTGAGTACTCACTCCGACCAATAACCAATAGCGGGATCTGGAGATCCATAATGGCTCCCACATATTCAACGATGACTTCAGTGATCGAATGAACCATTTACATACGATACCAATTCCCTTTGTCACGCGATATTTTACTTGTCCGAGGTTTGATCATCGGTATCACTCTATACCTTGTTCAACCTCGTCTCATGACAAGTACTCTTTACTCGTACCGTGGTATGTGGTCTCTTATGAACTTATTCATATGCTTGCAAGACATTAGACGACATTCCACCGAGAGGGCCCGGAGTATATCTATCCTTCATCGGGATGGACAAATCCCACTCGTTGATCCATATGCCTCAACTCATACTTTCCGAATACTTAATCCCACCTTTATAACCACCCATTTACGCGAGTGGCGTTTGATGTAATCAAAGTACCTTTCCGGTATAAGAGATTTATATGATCTCATGGTCATAAGGACTAGGTAACTATGTATCGAAAGCTTATAGCAAATAACTTAATGACGAGATCTTATGCTACGCTTAATTGGGTGTGTCCATTACATCATTCATATAATGATATAACCTTGTTATTAATAACATCCAATGTTCATGATTATGAAACTAATCATCCATTAATCAACAAGCTAGTTTAAGAGGCATACTAGGGACTTCTTTGTTGCCTACATATCACACATGTACTAATGTTTCGGTTAATACAATTATAGCATGATATATAAACATTTATCATAAACATAAAGATATAAATAATAACCACTTTATTATTGCCTCTAGGGCATATCTCCTTCATCACAATCCTCCAACTATTGGGGCACTAACGATATTCGCATATCCATGAAGTTATCATCCTTAGTATGCACCGTTGCTAAGACTCGTCGTATCGAAGCATCACGTGATGATCGGGTGTGATAGATTCTACGTGTGCATACAACGGGTGCAAGCCAGATTTGCACATGCGAATACTAAGGTTAAACTTTATGAGCCTAGCATGTACAGACATGGTCTCAGAAAGTTGTCATGAATTGATGGATAAAATTATGAGTGAAATTGTTCATCGTATTAAAAAATTACTAATAGTGAAATCTAGAACACTTGTCATATGATGACCAACTTCAAAATAAGTACTTCAAGGTTATTGGTATTAGACCAACAAACCTAGAAGTTATTGATGTTGAAGTGTTTTTCTGAATAATGAGGAAAGCTAGAAGAGAAACTGCAAAAGATATTTTGGCAGAAAGAAAGAAAAGACTAGAAAGTCTAGCTCAGGTGTATATAAATGATATACATGTTATGGTTGTATTCCTAGTTAGGTCACACTATGAAATTCTTGGGTATTAGTACCATATTGGTTGGTATGAAGTGTCATACAAAACAACGCAATACAAGAATACAATGGCCCGAGTGATCGACAAGGAATATGATAGGAATGCACGTCCGGAACAAAATAAAGTGTTATTGTGTTCGTCGTTGGCATTCTATCTAGCCCTTAGAATTTATAATAAAGAACTTAATAATTGTTATTTTGCTCTGGTCAAATGAAAACAATGAGTTGTTCAAATTATGACATTACTCCATGTACGATGGATAAGTTATTATAAATCTTAATGGTGAAACACACATACATAAAACTGACGCTAAAATGCCATAAGGCAAATGATTTGAATTCCACTTATTTGTGGAACCACCATTTAGGTCATGTTAGAAAGGAACGCATAAAGGAACTCCATGCAAATGGATTTTTGGAGTCATTTGATTTTTGAATCATTTGGCGCTTGCAAATCTTTTCTAAAGAGAATGATTAAAATACCGTTCATAGGCCAAAAGTTGAACGGGCAACTAACTTAGTGGAAAAATACATGATGATGTATGCGGTTCATCGGGCATAGTTGTGTGCGGGAGATTCTTCTACTTCATGAAAACTTTCAACAATGAATTGAGTATATATGTGGATATATTCAATAAGGAAGAAGTTTGAAACATTTGAATGGATTCAAACAAATTTCAGCATGAAGTGGAAATCATCGTAATAGAAAAGTCAAATATCTATGATTGGATCATGGTGGAAATATTTGAATTACGAGTTTTAGCGAACATCAAAGAGAGTCATGAAATTGTTCTACAACTCACATTTCTTGAAGTATCATAATGATGATATAGTATCCGAGAGATGTATCCAAATCTTGTTGGATTAATGATGAGATAAAATATTATGACGCCATTATATTTTTGTGTGGATTATGCTTTAGTCACTACCGCTTTTACACTCGAATAGAGCATCATCATGATCCATTGAAATGACACCATACGAGTTATGGCATGGGTATAAACCCTAATAGTCCTTTCTTTAAATTTTGGTCTAAGAGTATACAACCAAAATCGGATGAATGTCTTTGTTGGTTATCCCAGAGATTTAATTGGGAATTCTTCCCACGAGACAAAGACAAAAGTGTTTGTCAATGTTTCTTATTTCCGAGAAATTGTTTCTAGTGAAGTATTTGAGTGGGAGGACAATATAATTTGATAAGGTTTATGAACCCGAGCATAATGATCAGAGTAGCGCAGCATCGGAATTGGTTTCGGAAGCGGCCACAACGATCATGGCTCCCATGACTACAAAGTGTTTTAGCCATGGAGATCGAAGTACATATTGAACCTTGTAGGTATGGTTTACTTTGTGATCAAATAAATGATTTGTGGACAAAGGATTGATTTTGAACAATGATAAACCAACTACAAACAAAGAAGTTATGATGGGCCCTGACTCCGTTAAAATGGCCATGCGCCATGAAATCCATAATAGATGAATATTTTTTGAAAGTAAATGGATCTATAGACTTGGATGAAATATCCTTGAAGAAGCTCGACTTGTCGAAAAATTGTTTACGACAAAGTTCAAAGAGTTGACTACGATAAGATTAGATCTTCCGTAGAAATGCTTATAGTCTATATGGATTATTCTAGTAGGATGGCAAAATACATTACTTATCAGAAGTATGTATTAAAGGTGTATACAAGATACAACCAAGAGTTTTGCTGGTCCGTGGAATATTAGATAGATATGCAAACTTCAATTTGATGAAGTGAGTATCGCGGAGTTTGAATCTTCACCAGATGAAATAGTCAAAGAGTTTTTGATTTCATCAGAGACGATGAAGAGGCTTGCATTTGCAAGAAATTAAGTGGGAGCGCTAAGACATATTTATAATACTTTATGTAGGTGACATATAGTTGGTTATAAATAATGTAATTATATACTTGATTAAAAAAAAGGTTTCATTGAGAAATTAACTTCAATGAAAAGATATGGACTGAAACAAATTTAGTGTCAAGATCTATGAAGATAGATTGAAACACAAAATAAGTTTAAGTCAAAGTACATAGAATGGATATTGAAATAGTTCAATATAGAAATATTAAGAAGATGTTCTTGTCATGTGAAGTTTTAACAAGACTTGAGTGTATCTGACACTCAATGAGTAAAAACACATGAGTGATTATAGATCACGAATAATATGTACACAATCAGATATCCTATGCTCTAAGAGTGTTATGAGCATGATTCATGTGATGATCACTGAAAAACAGTAAGAATATCCTTGAGTACTTAAGAAGAACCAAGGATATATATATAGTTTTGTATGGAGAAATGACAAACAAATCGATGTAAGGTGTTGCACCGATATTTGTTTTGTCACATATAAAAATAAAATTTCAATCTCAAATTAGACTAAGTGTTGTTTAAAAAGGTAACACAATGAGCTAGAATAAGTCTATGCTAGATTTAGATGTGTTCTAAATATTGTGACGGATTCTACAGAAGAAGGCACAGTATATCATTGTTTTGACAATGATTGAGGATGTTAAGTCAAGAAGTTCTTTAAGAACTTGGTGTAGTTCCGATAGTGTCAGAACTTTGAAGCTATATTGTGTGTGACAATATTGGTGACATATTTCAGACCGCGGAATTAAGGTTCCACCAAAAGACCAAACATATTTAATGCCGACTCATTTAGAAAATGAGTGATGCGTTGAGACGCAAGTGAATTACAAAATACATACGTTTCTGAGCGTGTCAGATCCGTTGACTAAAACCTCTCCCGTGAGCAAAACATGATAAAGCACCAGAAGGCCAAGGTGTTACATCTTTACAAATGTAAACTAGATTATTGACTCTAGTGCAAGTGGGAGACTGTTGGAGATATGCCCAAGAGGCAATAATAAATGGTTATTATATATCTTTGTGTATATGATAATGTTTATATACCATGCTATAATTGTATTAACCGAAACATTGATACATGTGTGATATGTAAACAACAAAGAGTCCCTAGTATGCCTCTTAACTAGCTTGTTGATTAATAGATGATTAGTTTCATAATCATGAACATTGGATGTTATTAATAACAAGGTTATATCATTATATGAATGATGTAATGGACACACCCAATTAAGCGTAGCATAAGATCTCGTCATTAAGTTATTTGCTATAAGCTTTCGATACATAGTTACCTAGTCCTTATGACCATGAGATCATATAAATCACTTATACCGGAAAGGTACTTTGATTACATCAAACGCCACTGCGTAAATGGGTGGTTATAAAGGTGGGATTTAGTATTCGGAAAGTATGAGTTGAGGCATATGGATCAGCAGTGGGATTTGTCCATCCCGATGAAGGATAGATATACTCTGGGCCCTCTCGGTGGAATGTCGTCTAATGTCTTGCAAGCATATGAATAAGTTCATAAGAGACCACATACCACAGTACGAGTAAAGAGTACTTGTCATGAGACGAGGTTGAACAAGGTATAGAGTGATACCGATGATCAAACCTCGGACAAGTAAAATATCGCGTGACAAAGGGAATTGGTATCGTATGTAAATGGTTCATTCGATCACTGAAGTCATCGTTGAATATGTGGGAGCCATTATGGATCTCAGATCCCGCTATTGGTTATTGGTCGGAGTGAGTACTCAACCATGTCCGCATAGTTCGCGAACCGTAGGGTGACACACTTAAGGTTTGATGTTGAAATGGTAGAACTTGAATATGGAATGGAGTTCGAATATTTGTTCGGAGTCCCGGATGAGATCCCGGACATCACGAGGAGTTCCGGAATGGTCCGGAGAATAAGATTCATATATAGGAAGTCATATTCCAAGTTTGGAAATGATCCGGTGCATTTATGGCAGGTTCTAGAAGGTTCTAGAAAAGTCCGGAAGAAATCACCATGGAAAGTAGAGTCCCGGAGGGACTCCACCTTGCATGACCAAGTGATAACCCACAAGTATAGGGGATCGCAACAGTCTTCGAGGGAAGTAAAACCCAATTTATTGATTCGACACAAGGGGAGACAAAGAACACTTGGAAGCCTTAACAATGGAGTTGTCAATTCAGCTGCACCTGGAAACGGACTTGCTCGCAAGAGTTTATCAAGAGGTAACAGCTTTATAGCAATAGCAGTAGTGAAATAACGAGCAGCAGAGTAACAAAGACAGCAGTAGTGATTTTAGTAAACGACAGGGATTAAAATACTCGTAGGCACGGGGACGGATGACGGGCGTTGCATGGATGAGAGAAACTCATGTAACAATCATAGCAGGGCATTTGCAGTATAATAATAAAACGGTGTCCAAGTACAAAGCAATCAATAGGCATGTGTTCCATATATAGTCGTGCGTGCTCGCAATGAGAAACTTGCACAACATCTTTTGTCCTACCCAGCCGGTGGCAGCCGGGCCTCAAGGGAAACTACTCGGATATTAAGGTACTCCTTTTAATAGAGTACCGGAGCAAAGCATTAACACTCCGTGAACACATGTGATCCTCACATCGCTACCATTCCCTCCGGTTGTCCCGATTTCTGTCACTTCGGGGCCATTGGTTCCGGACAGACGACATGTGTATACAACTTATAGGTAAGACCATAAACAATGAATATCATGATGAAACAATAACATGTTCAGATCTGAGATCATGGCACTCGGGCCCTAGTGACAAGCATTAAGCATAACAAGTTGCAACAATATCATCAAAGTACCAATTATGGACACTAGGCACTATGCCCTAACAATCTTATGCTATTACATGACCAATCTCATCCAATCCCTACCATCCCCTTCAGCCTACAGCGGGGGAATTACTCACACATGGATGGGGGAAACATTGCTGGTTGATGGAGAGGCGTCGGTGGTGATGGCGGCGATGATCTCCTCCAATTCCCGTCCCGGCGGAGTGCCGAACGGAGACTTCGGCTCCCCGAGACGGAGTTTCGCGATGTGGCGGCGTTCGGAGGGTTTCTGGCGACTTCCACTTCTCCCCGTGCGTTTTTAGGTCGAGGCGAATAAGTAGTCCGAAGGAGGGCGTCGGAGGCCGGCCGAGGGGGGCACACCACAGGGCCGCGCGGGCCCCCCTGGGCCGCGCCGCCCTATGGTGTGGGGCCCTCGGGCCTCCACCTCAATTGTCCTTCTGGCTCCGTTAGTTTCCTGGGAAAATAGGGCCTTCTGCATAAATTCCGAGGATTTTCCCGAAAGTTGGATTTCTGCACAAAAACGAGACACCGGAGCAGTTCTGCTGAAAACAGCGTTAGTCCGTGTTAGTTGCATCCAAAATACACAAATTAGAGGCAAAACAATAGCAAAAGTGTTTGGGAAAGTAGATATGTTTTGGACGTATCAACTCCCCCCAAGCTTAGCTTATTGCTTGTCCTCAAGCAATTCAGTTAACAACTGAGCGATAAAAGAACTTTAACGAACACATTTGCTCATATGATGTATATATTCTCATGCTATGGCTAATACTTAAGCAATTCATAATGGGATACATGCAAATAAGATCATCTAACAGCCATGTCAATCATGGAGAGGTACCAACAATTAATAATAAGCATCATGAATCATGTATATAAGCAGGATTGCAATGTTCATAAGAGAGTATGATAAAGTGGTATCTCGCTTGCCTGTATTTGATTGGCAAAACATAAATGCCCGGGCACCTCTCGGAGTTCATAGAAAGACTAGAAGTAGTGATTGTCAAAAGATAAATGCATCAAAGTTATACCACAATCAATCATATTTTGAGACAAGCATATTATACTAAGAATGACAGCTTGTGCTCTCAAGATAGTGCTCAAAGAAATAATGGAGACACAACATAAAAGTAAAAGATTGACCCTTCACAGAGGGAAGCAGGGATTAACATGCGCTAGAGCTTTTCATTTTTATAAAGACAGGAGTAAAATTATTTTGAGAGGTGTTTGTTGTTGTCAACGAATGGCAATGGGTACACTAACTACCTCGCCAACCGGACTTTCAAGAGCGGCTCCCATGAATTATTGCATATTTTATTTGGCACTCCTTCCAACCTTTCTTTCACAAACCATGGCTAACCGAATCCTCGGGTGCCTGCCAACAATCTCATACCATGAAGGAGTGCCTTTTTTATTTTATTTTTATTATGATGATGACACTCCCCCCAACCTTTGCTTACACAAGCCATGGCTAACCGAATCCTTCGGGTGCCGTCCATCAATCACAAACCATGAAGGAGTGTCTATTTAAGTTAATTAATTTGGGACTGGGAATCCCATTGCCAGCTCTTTTTGCAAAATTATTGGATAAGCGGATGTGCCACTAGTCCATATGAGAGTCCGTCAAAAGTAAATGACAAGGTTGAAAGCTAAACACCACATACTTCCTCATGAGCTATGAAACATAAACACAAATTGAGAAGCATTTTGAAGGTTTTAAAGGTAGCGCATGAGAATTTACTTGGAATGGTTTGAAATGCCATGCATAGGTATTTATGGTGGACACTTTTGGAACAACTTGGTTTTCAGGTGTTTGGAAGCACGAGCAGCGTTCCCGCTCAGTACAAGTGAAGGCTAGCAATGGACTAGGGAGCGACAAATCAAGAGAGCAGTAACTGTCATAATCATGCTTGCGGCAAAATAAATTAACGGAGGCATAAAAGTGATACAAGAACTCTGAAGCAATATAAATCATCGAGGCTTAATTGACTTTTTGTTCAGTCATATGCATGCATGAGCATGTGCCAAATCGATATGAATGAATTATTCGGAGGAGGATACCACAATGCCATACTTACTTATGAATAAAACAATGCAAGCAAACATCCATGACATGCTACTCATATTAATAAATTTGTGCTAAACATGAGAGATCATGAACTACTAGACTTTCTCAAATAACATATACCTCACATGAACCAACTAAGCATGCTCACATGGATGAGTATATGTACAAAAATGAAAACAAATAGAGTTCATACCAGCCTCTCACCACAATCAGATTGTCGTAGATCGTCATTATTGCCCTTTCACTTGTGTAGCTTGGATAATATGAAATGAAAACCACGCTCCAGCCACCGAAGACCATTGAACTCAATAAGAACTTTACAAACCAAAGAAGAACAGCAAATATTTTTGGTGTTTTCAAATTAGAAACAAGAACAAGAGGAAACAAGCAAACAAAGCAAAATCTTTTTGAGTTTTCTTATGGCAAACTAGCAATAGCAAATAAAGTGAAACAAATGCAAGAAACCAAAGCAAACAAATGGTGAAGAGAAACAACAGAAATATTTTTGGTCTTTTTGTGTTTTGGGAAGGAAACAAAGCAAGAACAAGAAATAGCAAACTAAAAGAAACACATAACAACAAGATGACAAAAATCTGCCAAAACCTGACAGCAGTACAGAAATCGATTTTTACAAAAATCTTACGTTGCTCAGATCGAAAAGTGTTCAACTAATGAAAGTTAGATAACAACCTGGGGAACCTGCACAAAAATTGGAAGCTCAAAATGACGCTCTGGCTATTTTTGAGATTTTTTACGGTAACGTTCCAGAATCTGTTTTCAGGCAGCACTTCCCCAAATATCATCTTCCTCTCATTAGAAAACCACTCAAACGAACAAAACAAGTATATACAAGTATCCAGCAATCATAATATGCAAAGAATGAGTGATGCCGGTATACCTCCCCCCAAGCTTAGGCTTTTGGCCTAAGTGGAGTTCAACCCCAACGAGGGTCATTGTTCCTCGCCGGTGGGTAATTCATGGAGTAGTCATAGTAAAGCTCCTGTGCAGAAGAAAAGCGTGGAGGCTCCGCATATCCACCATGTTGATGTGAGGAACTTGCTGCATCGGATGATGAGTCGAGGTGTTCCTCGATCTCCGTGTCGTCTCTTGCATGTTGGCCTCCTCTCTCTATGTGTGCATCCAGTGCACCTTCTGTGACCGACCAATCTCCCCTGGAATCAAGGTTAGACAGAACAGGCGCAGGCAATCTTACTAATTTCTCAGTTTTCTTAGTTATTCTTCAAACTTTCTTATAAAATATCATCTTGTATAGATCCGAGAGTTCTTGCGGCGATCCCCTTATCTTCTCGCATGACCCCCATTGCGGTACTCTAATTGCTGCACAAAAAGCACTAAATGGCAAGTTGACAGCTTTATTGTAAATTTTATACTGGACCGTGGGGTTAGATCGCGACCAGTTGAACTTGAAGTCCTGCACAAAAGACATAGTTAATTTTACATATTGTCTTGGCTCTCCTTCAACAAAGTCACTCAGCCCTGCACGAGAAATTAGAGTTTGAACATCTTCAAATATCCCCGCGCTTCTCATGAAATCCGCGCACGGGTAGTAAGAGGGGTATACTCCCTCTTCACGATTGACTATCATAACTTGTTGGACTTCCAATTCTTGCTGGTTCAAGTGATATCTATTCCACTCCATTTTCTGAAATTTCAACAAACAATATAATTTTTTTTGATTTGGTGACATATAATTGAGGGAAACTACCATAGGAACTTGCTAGAGTACTAATCATGCATCAAAACTAATTTCTACCACTTAGAACAAGCATGCAAGCTCACTAAACATGTTACCTACAGCAGCAAAATATTCAAGATATACTCAACCAAACAAAATTCTACTTGGATGGGTGGAGGAGTCACATACCAATGAGCAAATGTGCCAAATTTCAGACAGAAATCTGGGCTGAGCAAAGAGATCGAGAAATCTGGAGCTCTGGAGCAAAAACGCGAGTGAGAGGAACTTGGTACGAGTTTTTTCGGGAGAGAGAAGGTGCTGGGAGAAAGAGATGACAAAGTGGGGCAAAGGGTGGCCCACAACACATGGTGGCGCGGCCACCTCCTTGGCCGCGCCGGCCTGTGGTCTGGCGCCCTCTGGTGCCCCACAGGTCATCTCTGGTGCTCCCAGGTTCCTCGTCGAAAAATAGGACCAACGGTATAATTTTTGTGAATTTTTGAAAACTTTGAAAAATGAACATTTCTGGGTATTTAGTTTATTATTACTGGCCAGGAAAATTTTTGAAATCTTCAAATAACTAAGGAACTTTGCAAATTAAAAAGTGCTACAGCAACTAGAGCAAGTGGAGGAAGAAAGAGATGTTGTTTACCTCCTCTATGCATATAAAAGGTATTTGTTAACAAGGTTGATCAAGTCTTGCCACCAAATAAATTTTACATAGCATAAGAAGAAATAAACCTCAAATCAATCATGTTACCTTGAATTGTATTGATATGGATCCAATCACGAGAGTTTGATATTCTTCTTTAGGCTCATATATAGGACAATCAATAGTTCCCACTTTAATACTTCTCACATTAGTAATAGTATTGACTCCACATACTTTATCAATCTTCTTGGGGAAATAGACGGTATGCTCCTTATCATCAACATTAAAAGTAACCTTTTCTTTATTGCAATCAATAACAGCCCCTGCGGTGTTAAGAAAAGGTCTCCCAAGAATAATAGACATATTATCATCTTCGGGCATTTCCAACACAACAAAATCAGTTAATATCAAGCAGTTAGTGGTAACTTGAACAGGAACATTCTCACATATACCAACAGGAATAGCAGTAGATTTATCAGCCATTTGTAAAGATATATCAGTAGGTATCAACTTATCTAAGTAAAGTCTCTTATAAAGAGAAAAAGGCATAACACTAACACCGGCTCCCAAGTCACATAGAGCAGTTTTAACATAATTATTCTTGATAGAACAAGGAATAGTAGGTATACCTGGGTCGCCCAACTTCTTTGGTATTTTGCCATTGAAAGAGTAATTAGCAAGCATGGTGGAAATCTCAATCATGGATGAAGGGGGAATTATGTCACATATATCTTCTATAGGAGGTAGATTCTTCACATCTTCAGATTTAATACCTTTCTCCTTGAGAGACTTCTTAGCTTCCCTCATATCTTCATCATTCAATTTAATTAAACCCCTCTTCTTCAATATTGGTGTTGGAGTTGGTTCAGGCGTAGTCCAATCATCATGATTCCGGCTTATTTTAGCCAATAATTCTTCAGCGTCATCCGGAGTTCTTTTCCTGAAAACACAACCAGCACAACTATCCAGGTATGCCCTAGACTCAATGGTTAGTCCACTATAAAATATATCAAGTAAATCATGCTTTTCCAAATCATGCTCAGGCCGAGCTCTAATAAGAGAGCAAAATCTCGACCAAGCCTCAGGCAATTTCTCTTCATCTCCCTGGTCAAAATTATAGATTCTCTGCAAAGCAATATGTTGAGCACTAGCAGGAAAGTATTTGCGGAAGAAAGTATCAAGCAATTCTTTTGGACTTTTAATAGAATTAGGTGGCAAATTATTATACCAAGTTTTAGCATCATCCTTTAATGAGAATGGAAAGATTTTAGCAACAAAGTAAGTACGCATCTTGACATCATCAGAAAACAAACTACTCAGAGTAGATAACTCAGTCATGTGTTCAACAGCACTCTCTTTTTCGGTACCACAAAAAGGTGTTTTCTCAACAATAGCTATATGAGATAGATCAAGAGAAAAATCATAATCTTTATCCCTAATGTTTACGGGAGATGTGGCAAACTTAGGATCAGGAGATAGTTTATATCTAACAGCATGTTCTGCAAGCAACTTTTTAATTTTTCTTGCATCAGTAGTAGCATTGCATTTTTCAATAAAATCATCATTAAGCTCCACATAATCTTCCTCAGGATCATCACTAAAATAATCAATTTCGAGTGAACTAACAGGCGTAGTAGCATTAGGAGTTTCGGTATTTTCAATTTGTCTAGACCTAGCAATTGTAGCATCTAGAAAAGATCCCAAAGAACCACTATCATCAAGCACGAGCAGAAACATTATCAATATTATGAGAGTTTTCAGATTCAGCGAAGTACCCGCATGTGAAGCATGCGGCGGTGAAACAAGTTTATCAATCACGAGATGGTGAATCAAGAGCGACAGAGGTATTCAGAATTGTACCTTTTCTTGTAGTGGATGGTAATATGGCGATCTTAGTATCGCGAGGTTTACCCATGATGGAGAATTTGCATCGAACAATATTAATCCAAGTGAACTTCCAAATAAAGCTATGCTCCCCGGCAACGGCGCCAGAAAATAGTCTTGATAACCCACAAGTATAGGGGATCGCAATAGTCTTCGAGGGAAGTAAAACCCAATTTATTGATTCGACACAAGGGGAGACAAAGAACACTTGGAAGCCTTAACAGCGGAGTTGTCAATTCAGCTGCACCTGGAAACGGACTTGCTCGCAAGAGTTTATCGATAGTAACAGTTTTATAGCGATAGCAGTAGTGAAATAACGAGCAGCAGAGTAACAAAGACAAGCAGTAGTGATTTTAGTAAACGAGCAGGATTAAAATACCGTAGGCACGGGGACGGATGACGGGCGTTGCATGGATGAGAGAAACTCATGTAACAATCATAGCGGGGCATTTGCGAGATAATAATAAAACGGTGTCCAAGTACAAAGCAATCAATAGGCATGTGTTCCATATATAGTCGTGCGTGCTCGCAATGAGAAACTTGCACAACATCTTTTGTCCTACCAGCCGGTGGCAGCCGGGCCTCAAGGGAAACTACTGGATATTAAGGTACTCCTTTTAATAGAGTACCGGAGCAAAGCATTAACACTCCGTGAACACATGTGATCCTCACATCGCTACCATTCCCTCCGGTTGTCCCGATTTCTGTCACTTCGGGGCCATTGGTTCCGGACAGCGACATGTGTATACAACTTATAGGTAAGACCATAAACAATGAATATCATGATGAAACAATAACATGTTCAGATCTGAGATCATGGCACTCGGGCCCTAGTGACAAGCATTAAGCATAACAAGTTGCAACAATATCATCAAAGTACCAATTACGGACACTAGGCACTATGCCCTAACAATCTTATGCTATTACATGACCAATCTCATCCAATCCCTACCATCCCCTTCAGCCTACAGCGGGGGAATTACTCACACATGGATGGGGGAAACATTGCTGGTTGATGGAGAGGCATCGGTGGTGATGGCGGCGATGATCTCCTCCAATTCCTCGTCCCGGCGGAGTGCCAGAATGGAGACTTCTGGCTCCTGAGACGGAGTTTCGCGATGTGGCGGCGTTCTGGAGGGTTTCTGGCGACTTCCACTTCTCCCCGTGCGTTTTTAGGTCGAGGTGAATAAGTAGTCCGAAGGAGGGCGTCGGAGGCCGGCCGAGGGGGCCACACCGCAGGGCCGCGCGGGCCCCCCTGGGCCGCGCCGCCCTATGGTGTGGGGCCCTCGGGCCTCCACCTCAATTGTCCTTCTGGCTCGTTAGTTTCCCGGGAAAATAGGGCCTTCCGCATAAATTCCGAGGATTTTCCCGAAAGTTGGATTTCCGCACAAAAACGAGACACCGGAGCGGTTCTGCTGAAAACAGCGTTAGTCCGTGTTAGTTGCATCCAAAATACACAAATTAGAGGCAAAACAATAGCAAAAGTGTTCGGGAAAGTAGATACGTTTTGGACGTATCAACCAGCCAACCCTAAAGGGGAGGAGTCCAAGGTGGACTCCCCTAGGGTGGCCGGCCAACCCACCTCAAGGAAAGGTGGGAGTCCCACCTTGGGTAGGACTCCCTCCTTGAGTAGGTTTCCCACATATGGGAGGTTTTAGTGTTGGGGTCTTATTCGAAGACTTGGACTAGAACTCTTGGGGCTTCCACCTATATAATGAGGGGCATAGGAGAGGGGGCTGACCACTTCAAGCCTCAGCCTTGGCCGCACCCCTTAGAGGGCCGGCGCCCAACCCCCTCTCTCCCCAAACCCTAGCGGTCTCTCTCCTCCACCACATCCCGCACGCTTAAGCGAAGCTCCGCCGGATTTCTCCACCACCACCGACACCACGCCGTCGTGCTGTCGGATTCAAGAGGAGCTACTACTTCCGCTGCCCGCCGGAACGGGGAGGTGGACGTCGTCTTCATCAACAACCGAACGTGTGACCGAGTACGGAGGTGCTGCCCGTTCGTGGCACCGGAAGCGATCGTGATCAAGATCTTCTACGCGCTTTTGCAAGCGGCAAGTGAACGTCTACCGCAGCAACAAGAGCCTACTCTTGTAGGCTTTGGAATCTCTTCAAGGGTGAGACTCGATAAACCCCTCGTTGCTACCGTCTTCTAGATTGCATCTTGGCTTGGATTGCGTGTTCGCGGTAGGAAAATTTTTGTTTTCTATGCAACGTTATCCTACATGTTTAAGCTACTTACTGAGGATGGGACTTGGCAAACTATTCTTCGGAGAAAGTATATCGGTTCGAAGACATTATCCCAAGTGGTTTGGAAACCTGGGGATTCTCACTTGTGGGCTGGTCTTATCGCGACAAAAAATGTATTCTTTCGCCATGGTACTTTCTCAATCAGGACTGGAGCACAGATACGGTTCTGGGAAGATGCTTGGCTAGACAATGCACCCTTAAGTGAACAGTATCCTGCTATGTATAGGATTGCTCGTCGCCAAGGTGATACCATTGCTACTGTAATGGCTACCTCACCTCCGAATGTGACGTTCAGATGGGTTTTACTTGGACAAAGACTTGTGGCATGGAATACCCTAATTCAACGGCTCGGAGATATTCATTTATCACCTGAACGAGACGAATTTAGATGGAACCTTCATGTAGATGGTACCTTTTCCGTAAAATCTTTCTACAATGCGATCCTTCTTTCGACTTACCGAGTTGACAACAATAAGAAGATTTGGAAGATGAAGATACCATTAAAAATTAAAAAATTTGGATGGTATCTTCGTCGTGGGGTTATTCTCACCAAAGACAATCTTGTTAAGCGGAATTGGCATGGAAGTACACGGTGTGTTTTTTGTCATCAGGACGAAACAATCAAACACTTATTCTTCCAGTGCCAGTTCGCGAGATCTATATGGTATGTCATCCAAGTAGCGTCTACCTTGTATCCTCCGACTAGTGTCGCCAATGTCTTTGGCAATTGGCTTCATGGTATAGATTCAAGGTTTAAGTTGCTTCTTAGGGTGGGGGCGCTAGCAGTTATCTGGGCGCTTTGGCTATGTAGAAATGACAAGAGCTTTAATGACAAAAATTGTTCTTTGTTGCAGGTCATCTACAGATGTACAGGTATTCTCCGTTCATGGTTACCTCTACAACGAGTGGAGAACTGACAGCTATGTACGGAGGTCTGTACACGGTTGGAGGCTACGGCGAGGGATACTTTTTTCCCTACATGGGTGGCAGCATAGTCTACGGATAGATGCCCCACCTACACTTTAGGCGTTATATGATTCATCGTTCTGATATGTATCTCGCCTAGTTTTTATTATTTATCCTTTTGGACTTGAGACAACAAAACGGCTGTGTGCATCCTGGTTATGCAGAGGCTGGATGTAATTGCTTATTAAAGTAATAAAGCATCATTTATCGAAAAAAATATAAGCACCTTGTATTGTACATAACCTAATTTTTCTAATATTGATTATGCTCTGACTCCTCTCGATCCTCTACCGCGGGAACGTGAACCTGGGTACGTCGTGTGCCACCTCGCTCCCGAAATCTCCATCGTCGTCTTCCGTCAACCCTAAGCCCCCTCATGGTGGGCATTGCCGAGTAGCCACCTCGACACATAGCTCTCTGATGAGCGCAGATTGGACACCATTGAGGAACCCCAAGATGAAGGTATGATGAGCACAACAACAAGTTTCCCTCGGTAAGAAATCAAGGTTTAATCGACCAATAGGAGAAAGACATGACTTATGAAGGTGTTGCTAGCTGACTAGTGGCAGGGCGCACTATCGGCATCAGCAACAACGTGGAACTTGCACACAATACAACCAAAATACTTTGCCCCAACTTACAGCGAGGTTGTCAATCTCGCCAGTTTCGCTGAACACAAATAATTAAATGTATCGAGTGGAAGGAGATGTTTGCAGTAATTAAAGAGAGCAGACCTTGCAGTAAGTAAACATAGCAGGATCGCAGTGGTTGAATTTATCAGTGTAAAGGAAAAAACCAGGGTCCACAGTTTACTAGATGTGTCTCTCCATAAAGATAAATAATATGATTTGTGAACAAATATAAGCTGGGCAATTGACAGAATATCGACCAAACATGATAAGATGATTACTATGAGATTTGTTTGGGCATTACAACATAATACATAGACCGTAATCCAACTACGTCTATGACTAACAATACACCTTCCGGTTATCGTCCGAACCCCTTCCAGTATTAAGTTGCAGGCAAAAAAATATTGCATTAAGCAATGCATGCAAAGTAAACAATAGAACTACCCTTGGATAAAAAAATGTTGTTTTCTCCCTAGTAGCAACAACACATCTACAATCTTAGAAGTTATTATCACTCGCCCAGAAAACTAGAGGCACGAACCTACTATCGAGCATAAATACCCCCTCTTGGAGTCACAAGCATCTACTTGACCAGAGTATCTACTAGCAATGGAGAGCATGCAAGATCACAAATAACATATGATAAGAATATATAGTCGATCTCAACATAGTATTCAATATTCATTGGATCCCAGCAAACACAACATGTAGCATTACATAAGGATGGTCTTGATGATGTAGGGCAGCTCCCAAGATCTAAACATGAGGCACAAATTGGAGAAGACAACCATCTAGCTATTGGTATGGACCCATAATTTAGAGATGAACTACTCACTCATCACTTTGGAAGCGGGCATGGTGATGTAGATGCCTCCGGCGATGATCTCCCCCTCCGGCAGGGTGCCGGGAAGAGCTTCAGAACCCTCCTGAGCTCATGATTAAATAGGCGGAGGGGCGTTGTCGGTGGAGGCCAGGGGGCCCACACCACCCCTAGGCGTGGGCCAGGGCTAGGACGCGTCTAGGGCTAGCGTGGCCGCCCTGCTGCCCCTCTTCGACTCCCCTTCGAACTCTGTCTTCGTTACGGTAAAATATTGACTTTAGCTTTTGTTTCGTCCAATTCCGAGAATATTTCCTGTACAACTTTTCTGAAACCAAAAACAGCAGAAAATAGGGAACTGGCTCTATGTCATCTTGTTAATAGGTTAGTTCCGGAAAATATGTAAAAGTGCAACGAAGCATGAGCAAAACATATATAAATTGGTGTAAAACAAGCATGGAGCATCAAAAATTATAGATACGTTTACGACGTATCAAGCATCCCCAAGCTTAACACCTGCTCGTCCTTGAGTAGGTAAGTGATAACAAAATAATTTTTTAGGTGACATGAAGCCAACACAATCTTGATCAAGCATGTAAAGCATTGTGAGCTGGGATCAAAGTACTCTAAACATAGGCATGATATATATAATTCTACCAATAGAACTTAGCAACTATGTTATAACATGAAGAGTAACTCAAACAAAGGATCATGAATAATAATGCATTGAAAGCAATTGTTTATTTATGAGCATAGATAAAAACATAGCAAAGTGTACTCAACATGTCCTTTATGAAGTAGCAAAACATAAATTCTAGGACACCTTCAAAGTTCAGAGGGTGACTAGATACAAGTAATTTAAGAACAAGCAATAGCATAATCATGAATCAATCAATAATAATTTTGGAACTATGCACATTGCACTAAGAATGACAACTATGCTCTCTTAATTTGTGCATAAAGAAGAAGATGAAGACTCAACATAAAAGTAAAAGAAAGACTCTTTATAGAGTAAGCAAGATAAAAAGTTTTATAAACCTTCCAAAAAGTATGGTACTCATTAGCTTTGAGCTCTCATTGCCCCTATCGTAAGCATCTTGAATGGTTAAAGATAATGTGATGGCAAATATGAGCTATATGCTTGAAAAATCAGAAGTTGAAAATCTCATGCCCCTTGAATACGAGTACCTAAACCTGATGCTACTCAACTTAGGCCCCAAATAAGTTCTTGTCATTGTAAGTATTGATGGGTTCGTTGCATAGAAAATAAAAAATTCTACCGTGAAGAAGAACAAAACCAAGATCCAATCTAGGAAAATCCAAGATCTAATCTATGAAGATCAGAGAAACGAGAAAGAAGAGAGAATAACCCTTGAAGATCCAAAGCCTTAACGAGATCAGATCTTGTGGTTGATGTAGACGATCGTTCCGGCGCTGCAATCCGGCAGCACTTCCATACTCGATCACACGTACGGTATCAATGACGTCCTTCCTATCCCCGTTCCATCCAGAATCGGAGGTGGTAGATCTCCTAGGAATCCCAGCAGCACGACGGCGTGGTGGTGGTGGAGGAGAATTCCTGCAGTGCTTCGCCTAATCCTGAACAGGAGAAACTAGGAGGGAGGAGAGAGGCAGACTTAGGATTTCAGGTGGGGGCTTTGGCCGGCCACCCCTCCCCTCTTTATATAGGGGGAGGTCATCTAGGGTTGCACCCAATCCCAAAACCATCTAGGGCCAGCACAAGGGGGAGGGGGAAACTTTCCTTCCCCTCAAGCCTTCCAAAATTAAGGTTTCCCCTAAACCCTAGGGGTATAGCCGGCCTGGGCCTTGAGGGCTGGTGCGCCTGGCCCATTAGGGCTGGGCTGCACCCCCTTGGCTCAGGTGGCCCCTCCCAGGGTCGTGGGCCCATGGGTGGACTCACCTGAACCTTCAAGAAGCTTCCCGGTCTTCCACCAGAAAAATTCTGAACTTTTCCGAACCCCGAAAAATAACTTGCCTTATATGAATATTATTCTCCGGGCCATTTTGGACCTCCTAGTGATGTCCTGGATCCCATCCGAGACTCCGAGCAACATTCGGTTTCCAACTCATATTTCATATCTACTATACGACATCGAACCTTAAGTGTGTCACCCGACGGTTCGTGAACTATGCGGACATGATCGAGACTCTTCTCCGCTCGATAACCAATAGCGGGACCTGGAGATCCATAATGGTTCCCACATATTCAACGACAACTTAGTGATCGAATGAACCATTAACATATGATACCGATTTCCTTTGTCATGCGATACTTCACTTATCCGAGATTTGATCGTCGGTATCTTACATTCCTAGTTCAACCTCGTTACCGACAAGTACTCTTTCCTTGTAATGTGGTATGTCATCTCTTTTGACCTTGTCACATGCTTTCAATCTAATTAGATGACATTCCACCGAGAGGGCCCAGAGCATATCTATCAGTCATCATGATGGACAAATCCCACTCTTGATACATATGCGTCAACTCACACTTTCCAAATACTTAATCCCATCTTTATAACCACCCATTTACGAAGTGGTGTTTGATGTAATCAAAGTACACATCCGGTGTAAGTGATTTATATGATCTCATGGTCGAAGGATTAGGTTACTATGTATCGAAAGCTTATAGCAAGACGAATTTAATGACTTGATCTTATGCTATGCTTATAATCTGTGCGTGTCCATTATATCATTCTTCCAATGACATAACCTTGTTATTAACAACATCCAATGTTCATGATAAGGATACCATGATCATCTATTAATCAACAAGCTAGCTTAACAAGAGGCTTACTAGGGAGTCTTTTATCTTTACATAACACACAAGTATTAATGTTTCCGGTTAATACAATTATAGCATTGGATGCAAATATTTATCATAAACACAAAGATATAATATTAACCACTTTATTATTGCCTCTTGGGAATATCTCTAACAAGTATACATGTATCATTGAGAACCGCCAACGGGGTACCTCTTTCCCAATGATATGGAAGTACTCTTGTAGGAGCAATCCCATGCCAAAACAAGACAAACAGACAATGAGCATCTCAGCAATTTTTTATTTACTATGGGTATAGCTTTTTATTGAAAATGATTCATAGAATGTTCACTATGGTTCGCTGTAAATTTCCACCATGAATGATGCATGGCTTAGATTAGCGGCCTAGGCGTTTCTCTAACTCATATACAAAATCCATGGACTTACAAGTTTCCATTTTATTTTGCACTGCTAGGCATCCATAAACAAAAGAACATGACATCAACTAAATATGAATAAGTGCAATGTTGAAAGCGTTCCCCATGAAAGCATGTTTATGCTAACTCCCAACTTGCAATTTGCAAACATATAAACTTCATAAGATATTCACAGTGTTCAAGTTTATTAAGTACAAGAAAGTAAATGTGTCATCAAATTGGTGAGAGCTTTACTGACTACTTTTCTCATTCCAAAATTTAATTTGAAAGATAAATAAAAACATGATGAATTTACTTGGAATAGCAATAATGCTAGTAGGTAGATATGGTGGACACAATTATCAAACTTTGGTTCATGGTGGTTGGATGCACAAGTAGAGTTTATACTCAGTACAAGTGGAGGCTAGCAAAAGACTGGAAGCGACCAACTAAGAAATCAATAGTGACCATAATCATGCATAGCGATAAAACATTATCAATCAAAGCATAAAGTGATATTACAAATAAAAAACTAAATGATCATAGAGGCTTTAGTTGACTGGTCATAGTCATATCATGGTATAAGCATGTGCCAAATCAACCCAATAAAGCATCAAAGGAGAATACCACAATATTATGCATTTACGATGGAAACAACACATGAATCTTTCAATGGCACATTATGCACTCTCAGCTATTTGAGACAAGTCATGCTAGAACAATAAATACTAAGCATATGAAAAGAATAATATCCAACATGATATGCCAAAATCTATGCCACAGTCTAGACAAACTTTCTTTTGCATCACTATAGGCATGAAACATCTTACTCGTCTCCAACACCAATCAACTTATTTGAAGTGACTCTCAGAGATAAAAATAAATATGGACCAGAGAGATAATCATACACAAATAAAGAATACTAACGAGCTCTGAATAAAATTTAAGTGAAAGAACATGAGCTAAACGCAGTACTACCAAATTAGAACACTCGTAGAACAATAACAACGAAAACTAGAGCGTTATGTGCAATTAAAATGGAGCGGGTCTTTCTCCAAAACAAATATGCCAGGATCCAACATATTCTACAACAAACAAAACAAAAAAAATTAAAAAACAAAAAATAAAGACGCTCCAAGAACAACACATAGCGTATGAAGCAATAAAAATATAGCGCATAAAGAGACGATCTGTTGCTTTGTTGATGAAAAGGAAATGCCTTGGGCAACCCGAAGCTTTGACGCTTGTACCTCTTAAATATTTCTTGGGGCACAGGGGCATCCCTAAGCTTGAGATTTTGTCCATTCTTCATCTCATCACATCATTCTTCTCTCCCTACACTTGAAAACTTCCTTCATACAAAACTTCACACAATTCTTCATTAGCAGCATTAGTACAATCAAAATAAACAAATACACATGGGTTCAGTTCTAACATATATCAAACATCTATTAAAGCATTAGCTACTGTACCAATTCTTCAAAAATCTCTTTGATCAAAAGAACTCAAAAAGAACGAGACTTAAGAGGCAAATGCAAATAGTGCAGAAATCTGTCAGAAAACAATAGGTAAAGATCATTTTTTTCGAAAATCTTCTGTTGCTCATATCGAAAAGTGGTCAACTAACGAAAGTTATATAATAAGCCGGGACACATGATCAAAAATTGGCAGCACCAAATTCCACTCTTGATGTTTATATGAATTTTTATGGTGACAGCACAGAATCTGTTTCTGGACAGCAATTTCCCAAAATCTTACTTTCTTCCTATTAGAGGCTATTCTTGGTACAAAAACGAAATAAAAATGATAAGGAGAGGTATTACAGAGGAAATAACTTGCAAGACTCAACAAAAGAAAAAATTATATAAAATAAACATAGGTTATCTCCCAAGAGTGCTTTTCTTTAACGCCTTTCAGCTAGGCGCATAAAAAGAGCGAGCATCAAGTATTATCAAGTGAAGAAGCATCAACACCATAACTTGTTATAATGATAGGGTCATAAGGGGACTTATTTTTTTCGAGGGAAGTGTTTCATACCTTTCTTGAGTGGGAATTTATATTTAATAATCTCATCTCTCATATCAATAGAAGCACCAACAGTTCTAAGAAACGGTCTTCCCAAAATAATTGGACAAGAAGTATTGCATTCAATATCCAAAATAATAAAATCAACGGGGACAAGGTTATTGTTATCCTATAAGAACATTATCAACTCTCCTCAAAGGTTTCTTTGCAGCAATATCAACAAGATGAACATCCAAATAACATTGTTCCAATGGTGGCAAGTCAAACATATCATAGATTTTTCTAGGTATAACAGAAATACTTGCACCAAGAACACATAAAGCATTACAATCAAAGCCATCTGTTTTCATCATAATGATGGGCTTCCAGCAATTTTCTAACTTTTTAGGAATAGAAGCTTCACGATTTAATTTCTCTTCTCTAATTTGCATGAGAGCATTTGTAATGTGCTTTGTAAAAGCCATATTTATAGCACGGGCATTAGGACTTCTAGCAAGCTTTTGTAAGAAATTAATTACTTCAGAGATATTGTAATCATTAAAATAAAACTTATTTTTATCAAAGGTAAAAGGACTCTTGTCTCCCATACTCCGTAAAATTTCAGCACATTTATCAGAAACAGTTTCAGGCAATTTTGTAGATGGAGCGGGGAATTTTCCTACTCCAATTATTTTTCCATTAATAGTAGGAGAGTGGCTAGCATTTGAAACTTAATTACTACTGTGGGTGGTGATGGTAAAAAATTTAGTCATATTATTCATTCTAGCAATTTCATCTTCTCTTTCCCACCTAGCATGCAATTCTGCCAACATCCTAACATTGTTATCAATTCTAACTTGAATGGGATTTGTAATAGCAAAGGGATTTTAATCCATAGTTACAGGTTTGGCAGTCATTTTATTAATCAAAGAAGTTTATGCTTCAGACATGGATGAAATACTAGTTTCAGCATTTGAAATTTTGACTTGCAAACCAGAAATTTATCTATTTAAATTCTCAAGTTGATGACTAATATTTTTCAACATAGTAAGTTGTTCTTCCATGGTTTTAGTGGACATTTTATTTTGTTCATATTTCATTTGCATGAAGTTCTTAGTGGCCTTTTCAACTTCTACAATCTTTTCCTCACTAGCCATAGATCTATCATAATAACCATTGCCACTATTAGAAGGATATGACATATAATTGTTGCTACCAAAATTATTCTATAAGAATTGTCGTTGAAATTGTTGTTTTTAATGAAATTCACATCAACATGATCTTCTTGAGCAACCAAAGAAGCTAACAGAATATTATTTGGATCAACATGAGCTTTACCATTAACAAGCATCATTGACATAATAGTATCAATCTTATCACTCAAAGAGGAGGATTCTTCGATAGAATTTACCTTCTTCCCTTGTGGAGCTCTCTCGGTGTGCCATTCAGAATAATTTATCATCATATCATCAAGTAATTTTGTTGCAGCCCCCAAATTAATGGACATAAAGGTAACTCTAGCAGCTGAATCCGGAAGGTTTCTTGAAGAAAAAATTAGTCCTGCATAAAAAGTTTGGATGATCATCAAAGTAGTCAGTCCATTAGTGGGAATATTCTTTACCAAAGATTTCATTCTTTCCCAAGCTTGAGCAACATGTTCATTATCAAATTGTCT
The DNA here is from genome assembly GCF_022539505.1 of Lolium rigidum. Classification (NCBI taxonomy): domain Eukaryota; kingdom Viridiplantae; phylum Streptophyta; class Magnoliopsida; order Poales; family Poaceae; genus Lolium; species Lolium rigidum. The sequence continues at coordinate 22,320,106 of NC_061514.1, read as the reverse complement.
AAATTTCATTATGTCACTTTGATACGTTGCAAACATATCTATAATTTTTGATGCTCCATGCTTGTTTTACACCAATTCCAATATGTTTTGTTTACAGTTTGTGGCACTTTTATGCATTTTCTGGAACTAACCTATTGACAAGATGCCACAGGGCCAGTTCCCTGTGTTCTGCTGTTTTTGTATTCCAGAAAAGTTGTGCAGGAAATATTCTCGGAATTGGACGAAACAAAATCCAAAAGTTCCTATTTTTTTCCAGAGCGAAGATGGAGTCAAGAGAAGAGATGGAGGAGGGGCCACAGGGTGGCCACATCTTCCCTAGGCACGACCTAGCCCTGGCCCGCGCCTAGGCATGGTGTGGGGCCACCAGGCATCCCACCGACCTAAATCATCCGCCTATATAAAGCCTTCAACGAGAAAACCCTGAATATACAAGTCTCCAACGACGAAAAGTTCAGTCGCTACCGCCATCATCAAGACGAGTTTCGGGGGTCAGAAGTTCCTATTCCGGCAACCTGTCGCGACGGGGATTGACCCCCGGAGCCATCTCCATCGACTCCACCGCCTCCACTTTGACTCCATGATGGTTCATGACTAGTTCACCCCTGGACTACAGGTTCTCGGCTATAGCTAGTTGATACTCTCTCTCCCATGTACTTCAATACAATGATCTCATGAGCTGCCTTACATGATTGAGATCCATATGATCTAATCGTTGTTGTGTTTGTTGGGATCCGATAAATTGTGGAATTGTGATCAGATTGTTCATCATATTATAATACTACTTTTATTTAAGATCTTGCATGCTCTCCGGTACTTGTGATTGCCTTGATCAACTAGTTGCATGTATCTTCAAGAGGGGGTATTTATGCTCGATAGTAGGTTCATGCCTCTAGTTTCCTGGGAGAGTGACTTTATAAATTCTAAGGTTGTAGATGTGTTGTTTCTACAAGGGAGAAAACAACAATGTTTTTTCTAAGGATGATTCTATTGTTTACTTTACTCACATTGCTTAATGCGATTATGTGTTGCTTGCAACTTAATACTGGAAGGGGTGCGGACGCTAACCTGAAGGTGGATTATTAGTCATAGACGCAGTTGGATTACGGTCCATGTATTATGTTGTAATGCCCAATTAAATACTACAATAACTTTATCTATCACAGCATGTATTATCATGCCCTCACAATTGTCAATTTCCCAACTGTAATTTGTTCACCCAACACATGTTATTTGGAGAGTTGCCACTAGTGTCGATAGTTGGGAACCCCGGTCCTTCTGTCATCATCATTGCTCTACAGTCAACTCCACACTGGAATACTTTCGGGTGCCATCTCTTCTGTGTTACTGTTATTGCTATTGTGTTACTCTTGCTCTCATATTACTGTTGTTTTCACATCACCCCTGTTACTAGTGCTTTTCCAGGTGCAGCTGAATTGACAACACCGTTGTTTAGGCTTATAAGTATACTTTACCTCCCCTTGTGTCGAATCAATAAATTTGGGTTTTACTTCCCTCGAAGACTGTTGCGATCCCCTATACTTGTTGGTGATCACACTTCTCAAGGATATAATCTTAGCAGGAGGATAACATTTTCCAATAAAAACATCTTTGCATTTAACCCAAGAATCAATACTATTTCTAGGCAAATATAGCAACCAATCTTTAGCTCTCCCTCTCAAAGAAAAAGGAAACAATTTCAGTTTTATAATGTCACCATCTATATCCTTATATTTTTGCATCTCACAAAGTTCAACAAAATTATCAAGGTGAGAAGCAGCATCATCAAAACTAACACCAGAAAATTTGCTCTTTCATAACAAGATTTAACAAAGTGGGTTTAATTTCATAAAAAGTTGCTTTAGGATCAGGTGGAGCAATATGTGTGCATATAAAATCATTGTCGTTTGTGCTAGTAAAGTCACACAACTTAGTATTTTTAGGAGTAGCCATTTTAGCAAAAAAATAAAACTAAGCAACATAAATAACAGCTATAATAGAAACTAGTTTTTGTGTTTTTGATATAAAAAACAAACAAAACAAAGTAAAATAAACTAAGCAAAACTATAACAAAGTACAGAGGTTGGAGATGAGAGACTGCCCTTGCAGAAATCCTCTTTCTCCCCAGCAACCGCGCCAGAAAATTAGCTTGATGAGCGCAGATTGCACGCCGTTAGGGAACCCCAAGAGAAAGGTATGATAAGCACAGCAATAAGTTTTCCCTCATTAAGAAACAAAGGTTTAATCGACCAGTAGGAGAAAGGTGTGACTTATGAAGGTGTTGCTAGCTGACTAGTGGAAGGGCGAACTACCGGCATTAGCAACAACGTGGAACCTGCACACAACACAACTAAAATACTTTGCCCCAACTTACACTGAGGTTGTCAACCTCACCGGTTTCGCTGAACACAAAGGATTAAATGTATCGAGTGCAAGGAGATGTTCGCAGTAATTAAAGAGAATAGAGCTTGCAGTAAGTAAACAGAGCAGGATTGTAGTGGTTGAATTTATCAGTGTAAAGGAAAGAGCCGGGGTCCACAGTTCACTAGAGGTGTCTCTCCATAAAGATAAATAACATGCTGGGTGAACAAATTACAGCTGGGCAATTGACAAAATATTGACCATACATGACAAGATGATTACTATGAGATTCGTTTGGGCATTACAACGTAATACATAGACCGTAATCCAGCTGCGTCTATGACTAATAATCCACCATCCGGTTATCGTCCGAACCCCTTCCAGCATTAAGTTGCAGGCAATAGATTATCGCATTAAGCAATGTGTGTAAAGTAAACAATAGAATTACCCTTGGATAAAACATTGTTGTTTTCTCCCTAGTAGCAACAACACATCTACAGTCTTAGAAGTTATTGTCACTCTCCCAGAAAACTAGAGGCATGAACCTACTATCGAGCATAAATACCCCCTCTTGGAGTATCAAGCATCTACTTGGCCACAGTATCTACTAGCAACGGAGGGCATGCAAGATCATAAATAACATATGACAATAATATATAATCGATCTTAACACAGTATTCAATATTCATCGGATCCCAGTAAACACAACATGTAGCATTACATAAGGATGATATTGATCATGTAGGGTTGCTCACAAGATCTAAACATGAGGCACAAATTGGAGATGACAACCATCTAGCTACTGCTATGGACCCATAGTCCATGGATGAACTACTCACGCATCACTTCAGAGGCGGGCATGGCGATGTAGATGGCTCCGGCGATGCTCTCCCCCTTCGGCAGGGTGCCGGGAAGAGCTTCAGAACCTCCGAGCTAGGATCTGCGATGGCTGCCGCGACGAAACTTTTCGTGGATGGAGGCTCGGGTGTCCAGAGTTTTCCCGAGATCGTGATTAAATAGGCAGACGGGCGGTGTCGGTGGAGGACATGGGTCCCACACCACCCCTAGGCACGGGCCAGGGCTAGGCCGCACCTAGGGCTGGCGTGGCCGTCCTACTGCCTCTCTTCGACTCCCCTCCGGACTATGTATTCGTTACAGTAAAATATTGACTTCGGCTTTTGTTTCATGCAATTCCGAGAATATTTCCTTTACAACTTTTCTGAAACCAAAAACAACAGAAAACGGGGAACTGACACTGTGGCATCTTGTTAATAGGTTAGTGTCGGAAAATGTATAAAAATGCAAAGAAGTATGAGCAAAACATATATAAACTAGAACGATACCCCGCGCGTTGCAGCGGGTATCTCTTTAAGAAATCTAATAAAACACATAAAACTTGGTTTATAGAATATGCATATTTACTTGGCCATAGTAGCTGAGACACTCAATTTAATAGCCATAAAATGGATAAGTATTTGAAAATTTCAAGATTGTTATATTTTAGAGGTGTACATGATTTATTTAGATAAGGTGAAATCAACCGACTGCAGAACTAAATAAGGACTACTATTAGTGGGATGAGGTGGACAAATGATTGGCTAAGGAAGTAGGTGATGTGGATAGCTTGCATGTTGAGAGAGACAAATATTAATTGCACTTAGCGGTGTTTTGTTTTATAAGAAGTATAGATTGGTGTAAAATAAGCATGAAGTATCAAAAATTGTAGATACAATTACGACGTATCACTCTCTATAAAGTCTGCCCAATTCAGCAATAGCCTCATACAGTTGTTTTGTCTATACACTTGTTTTGTTGATGCAGTACATCTTAGCCTAGATGGTACCATTCATAGCTTCTTCACATTTTTCAATGTTACAACAATACCATCTTGGAATTCAGCATTAACCAAATAGGTTCACAATTTGACCTTATTTTCATTCTTTAGCGTCCACGATGTAGACCATTTGATATAATTGTTACCCTCTTTTTTCAGCCAACATTTTTCATGATCTCGAATTTTTCAAATCTAGTCTAGAATTAGTTCTATGCTTATTCTTTCTTTCCAATTCAAGAAGGGTACCAAGGATATTTTCTAAATGTTCTTCTCAATGTTCCTAACATCTAGGTTGTGAGTTAAATTCAGTGGACCAGTATGGAAGATCGAATAAGTTCACCTTCAAGTGCCAAGTTGATTCACCGAGAACTCGTTGCACGTTTTCTCTTCTTATTAAATGGATTCTTTCCTGGTATGTAATTCTCAACTCTATTTTTTTACTTCCCTCAAATTTCTTCAGGTTTGAACTTCCTTAGTGCCTCTCTAACCTCTTCTTTTCACTTAAAACTTTTGCTTTTCCATTGAAACTTACGCATGAGGTATACGTTCCCTTTAATCCCATGACGATGCGCTCCCCCTCCCCCCGTCTCCTCCTTCCCTGTTCCACTCATCAGTAAAGTATTGAAGCATGGCCTCCCCAGTCCCCACCAATCTAGATTCGGGTAGGTCTTTCACGTACGGAGTTCTCGACACACCACGACGGCCCTGTTGCCGATCAGCTCAGAAAATGTGAACCTCTGATTCTTTTTGTAAATATCCTGTGATTATAAATCTCCAATCTCTCCATAGGTGGATTCTTCCGGTTTAATTTTTTCATGTGCGAGATTCCATTCTTTTTGTAAGAAATTATACTATTTTGTTCACACCAATACATGAGTACTTCAGCGTGCTGCTATATTTGAGTTGGTTCAGGTTGAAGGATAATGATAGCTGAGCGGGTTTGATACCTTCGATCCAGATTACGGATTGTAGTATGATAATATTTTTCCCTAGAAGACCTAGGTTTAATCGAACCTTGAGAAGCACTACTAAAATGGTGTAAAAGAAACGTCTACAAGACTTGTTAGTTTATTTTATCTTCGGTTTACCGGACCTATCTAGTTTACTTTTAAGGGGGTTGTGTTCAATGATGGAAATAAGCCAGGGTATGCATAGATATATATAATTAAAGCACATATGTGTAACAAATAAAATAGAGATAAAATATTTTCGAGTAGCACATCTGTAAATACTCTTGCCCCTAAAGCTAGAGGTGACAAGAGCCTAATGGTCCAACCACTGTCCTTACAGCCGCAAGCAACAATAGTTAATAAGTAAATGAATACAGACCAAAGCCTTAAGCTAGATGATTGCGCCATAATTCCGAATGAATCACTAAACATGTATCGTTACTAAGGTTTCACGGTAGCATGACATTCTCCACTCATCCCACCTCTTCACTTGATCGAATCGAATGATATGGGTACCTACATATCACCGAGACGAGGCAAAGAGACAAGGACAGAAGATTGCAAAACTCCTATTCAATCCTTACACATATAATAAGATTAGATGCACATAAACGCTGCGATGATTCACCCCAACCCGCAGCCCGTGAGGACTACTCACACATAATATCAAGATCAAATACAAAGATATAAATCATTGTGCAAAATACTTATATTGAAATCACAATATTCTTACAATGGTCGTCAATTCTCAAGGAGATCTCTATTACAATGGTGATGGCTATGGCTATGAGGGAGATGGGAGATGGGATGGATGAACTATGGTGGTGGATCTCCTTCGGTGTGGTGCAGATGAGTCTGGTGGATGGCGGCTCTATTTGGCAACGAATGACTCTTCTTCTGGCGGCGGTCCCTTCACGAAACTTATAGGGTTTGACCTCGGGAATGCCGCCGCACATGGTACGGGCGGGGCATGCCCGTACCGATGCTCGTTAAAGCCCCTGGAACCGCATCTTCGAGCGTAATCAACTTTGCCATGCTATGCTCCTATCACGATTTTCTTCAGTAATTGCATGTCCATTTGTCATTATGACGTGATTTCTTGCACAACATCAAAAAATAGAAGAGATTGCACATCTTTGCATTAATTTTTCATTAGTGGCAAGTTGAGAGGTAAAATTAGTCAACTTCTTGACTTAGCTAAGGGTTTAAACGCGAGAAAAGTGGCATATTTCACAGCCATCAGGGTCCCCTCTCAAAAGCTCACAAATGAGTGGTGCATGTTATTTGTTTTCCCGGTAGGCATTGGTTATATATACCAAAAGAAATTATTTGAGGCTCTAGCATATCCTTCAGTTCCTTTTGTTGTGTCAAACAAAGATTTTATAACCTAGACTGTGTTTCAATTTTGCAGGCAATGTTGGATTAGAGTCTATATAAAAACATCAGAGCTTACCTTTTTATCTCAATGATTTTCATCTTATATTTTCACCGTTACATGTATAGAAACACGGATTCATGCCGCGGAAGGATCAACAACATGGTTGATTTTCTTCTGTAGATTCACTGTGAATCTGATGCAGTAAGCGTGAATTTTCCGTTCTCTTACCTTGCTATATTTTGTTTCACATTTCACATGTCTTGGATAGTCTAATATATGTTTTCATTCCTTATACGAATAAAGAGTAAATTCAAATCCATGAATTGTTAGATATACACATATATACATGTACGAATTATAGTCTTCCATATGTGTTCTTCTTTCTACTATTTACTTCATGCTTTAGCAAAGTATGGCAACAACTATCTAATCTTCTATATGTGTTCTTCTTTCTACTATTCAGTTCATGCTTTAGCAAAGTATGGCAACAACTATGGAATGACTGCTTTGCTGCTTATCTAGAAACAGCCTACTCTTACTTGCTATATTTCCTTTCACTTTTAACATTTCACATTTCTTGGATAGTCTAACATACGTTTTCCTTTCCTTTCTCTGAATATAGAGTAAATTGGAATCTTTGAATTGTTAGATGTACCCACATATACATGTACAAGTTCTATTATTCCATCTATGTTCTTGTTTCTGTTATTCAATCATGCTTGACAAAAACAATCAAATCATTGGTTTGTTGGTTATCCAGTAATAGCCTAATTTTTGAAGATAAGGCAATGTTTTCCAGTTGGCTGGTTTGCCTGAAAGTACTATGTTTCAGTGTATGTGCCTTCCAGTAGCTCAACGTGTTAATTTCTAGGGACGCGCTAGGCGTCGGTCGCCGGATATCGGCTTAAAAATCGGTCGTACCTAGAGCCGTTGGATGTACTACCGATCGAAACATCGCTTTCAGTTCCGCTTCTGAAAAGGTCGCTTCCTCGCCACGTCACTTTCACATTGTTGTCCCACGCTGGTCCCGGATCACTTGCCTCTGCATGCTGGAGAATCAATTCGGAACGTCGCTTTCACATCTGCAGCTACACGGATTTTCTCCTCGATGATGATGCGCATGCACGGAAGCAGCCTAGCTAGGCACGTTGGTAGCTAATGCATGCATGTCTTAGCCAGAGTGCTAAGCTTCTTCTAGCTTAGCTAGTGCATGGAATTCCACTAGAAACCTCATTGCTAAAATTCATTACGGCAATGTTACGAAGTACACTATTGCAAAACGTTTTCCAACATATTTTAGAAACAACATTTCTTAAAAATCAATTACAGAAATTTCCATATAACAGTGGATAAAACAACATTTTTTGCAGATTGATTTACAACATCAATTCCTAATTATTTTAATAATAATTACAAATGATTACAACAAAAGAATCCAATTAATTTTGAAGCACAAACAAAGTGATTAAGTAACAACATTTTGGCTATAGATTCATTCCCAACAAAAATCACAATCTATTTTAACAGAAATCACAAACTACTACAACAACAAAAATCATGTGTTTTAATCGTTGAAAGTAATTAAGAAACAATATATTTGCTCTACGGAGTAGATTGTTCCACAACAAAAACCACCACTTATTACAATAAAAATCATAGATAGTTACAACAAGAAACAATCACTTGGATATTAGCAAAAATAAATAACAAAAAATCCAATAAAATTGTTGACTATTTACAACAATAGTCAACAGCGATTACAACAACAAATTTGGCTGTTTACAACAATAGTCAACAATAAAATCTAGCCAACTCCATAAATCAATAAAAAGTTGTAAATATTAAGTTTCAACAAAAATCACAGAAGATTACAACAACCATGTATTTGCATCATTTTGAAATTATCAAAGAATCCAAGAGAACGCTGAAACTTGAATCCGAGAGGAACACTAATTTGCAGTAAACATCTGCGAGGTGATTTCACAACAAAAGGCTTACACGTGTTCCTTGTTTTATCTCCTAGAAAATTTTTTGTCCGCCCTAAGTTTTGTGTGAAGATACGGTACCAAAGAACAAAGAACATCAAAAAGCTAGCTAGCGTGAGCCTGCATGCTAATTACTCCAGCGAGCAACACTGATCCAACATGCATAGAGCTCGTGATAACGGGGCACGCGCAAAAATGGCAGGGGAGCAGGGGAGCAGGGCGGACACATGCGACAAGCCAACAACAGCGAGCAAGTTGACCCAGCCATAGCGCGACCTACGCGGAGGAAGGAAGACCATAGACGCCGCGTCAGCATGACCGATCGCTAGCGCTAGATTGGTCGGTGGATAGCAAGCGTTTTCCTAATTTCTACACCATATGTGTCCTTGCTCTGCTCCAGTATCCCCCATACTTTGAAAAATAAAAAAATAAAAGGTTAAAAAATTGAACTTTTCTTAAATAAAAAATGATCAGATATTGTACTTGTATATAAATATTTCCCTACGGAATTACTTTCATTGTATCCTGAGTAAAAAAACAAACTCAAAACACCCCATGACCAAGTATTATTTACTTTATACTATTTTCCATAAAAAATGCCCTGAAGACCATGAGAATCATTTCTTTTCCAAACATTTTTTTTACAAGTACGAACTTGATCATCCTTGGTTTACAGGAAGTTTAATTTTTTGGCTTTTTTAAATTACTACAATTTTGGGGGTGTATGGGGGTGTGTAGCACCCGAGAGCTAAAAGTCCGCGTTAGCACTTAATAGGGATATTTAACATGCTAATATTTACTTCTAGGTGCATGAATGTACGATGGATTGGCCGGGAGCAACAAATAGGTTTTGTATTGAATTAGAGATAATTAGCACCATTTCCTCATAGTTCTTTGTGTAATTCATCTTACCTAGCTATATGATATTTCAAAATATTCCACATTGCTTCCGACAAGTAGATGGTGAAGTGTGGTGCCATTCTTTTGCCACCTTCTGACTACTCTATATTGGTTTGAGCACATCCAATTTATATACCATGTTAATTACTTAAACATACGTGGATGGTTAATTGTATCCTAATTAAAATATCCCAATTCAAATAGGTGGTTTCCTTTGTTGTTAGACCCATTACAGGTTAACTATTTGTTGGTGCCAACCAATTATAAAGTTTGGTACGACTTTATGTTCTTTCAGAGTCTGTACATAATTTTCAGAGTCTGTTTCTTCACAAAAAAAAGAGACTGGCAACCTAGGGGTATTGTGCGTATTTGAAATGCTTATTCGGTAATCTTCTCTGAAATATGTCCGTTGGTAACTATGAGTAAAATAATAAAATGGTTCTCGATCTGGTACATTGTTAATACACTTGTTCACGAAACACTCAAATTCAAAAAAGGGGGGGGAGTACTCGAAAATGCTGAAATTACTTGATAAAATATGATAAGTTTGGCTCTTATTATCAGTTGCACCCAATTATTTTCTAAAGATATACTTGTGCGTTCCCGCAGCAAGGCGCCAGGTATGATCTAGCAGTAATAGTACCGGGTGCATCATCTTGTATTGTCATCAAGCCTGGCTTGCGAGAGCATCGATAGTCTTATTATTATTGTCCTCAATGTCCTTGATGAGTTCAGAAACGTTCCCTTTGGCAAACCCGCCACATCCACCTCTCTGGTATTCCTGCTGGTTCTCGTCCTTGACCATGCACCCGATTCTTTGGATAAACTCTAACAGTAAGGTTGGCCTGAATATATATAAGAGGGAGAAGACGTACGAGATTTAATCTTGAAAGAGTTTTGGTTAGGAATTCAGAGGATTTGGTGAGCATGAAAAATGAACGCACCTGTCTCCCGCCGGTTTGGTGAAGACTTGGAGCACAACTCCGTCGTCATACCCTCTGTCCACCCGCACGCCCAGCTCTTGGCACTCCTTGATCTGTTCTTCCGACAGCACGTCCCCGGCGCGCTGCCTTACACCGTCATAGTAGCTGGCCGGCGGCGGCGGCAGGAGCTCAAACCCGCCCATGGAGGACCGAGCTCGGATTTTCCTGAGCGCGCCAAGGATGTCGTGGCTGGTCATTGCCAGGTGCTGTATGCCCGGGCCACCGTGGTGGTCCAGGAACGTCTCGACATGGCTCCGCAGCTTGGTGCCGAGCACCGGCTCCAAGATACTGAGCAGCACGTTCTCGGAGTTGTTGGCGATCACCACGCCGTTCACCCCGCTCTCTTCCGGGCACACGTCGTCCGCGGTGAACTCCCAGAATTTGTGGAACCCGGTGAAGCCGGCAACATTGGCGGCGACGGGTGCCAGCTCCGGGATGTTAACGTCCACGTGGTCAAACCGGGTGAGCCCGAAGTCCGGCGCCCCGCCGGCGCTCGCCACGTCCTGGAACCCCGGCAGGAAGGACACGTCCGTGCCGTCCGGGTAGCTCACGAAGCGGAGAACGCTGTCCCCGGCTAGCTCCACCTCCGCGAAGCCAAACCCGTGGCCGAGGTCAGTCGGGGCGCAGGCTGGCCGCGCTCCGGCGTCCACGCTCGCGACGAAGGCCTCGGCCGCGTCGGCGACGCGGACGGCCACGGCACGCACGGCCAGCCCGCCGTGGGTGCCCGTGAAGCGCCGCGCGGCGTCCGCCGAGAAGGACGGCAGGGACGCGGTGGTTGCCGAGTCGGCGACGTGCGGCGCGTACGGCGCGGTGAAGAGGAAGGAGAGAGAGCCCGAGCGTGCGCGTAGTAGGCGTGAGGCGTGCGCAGTGTTCCCCGTGGAGAGGTCGGACTGAGCGGCGAGTGGCACGCCGAGCCCGAAGGAGAACCGTGCGGCGGCCGAGGCGGCATCGGCGCACCAAAACTCGACGTGGTGGAAATCCATCACGTGGAAGCGATCGGTGGCTTTCTCCACCTTCCCACCAATGGCGGCGGCGGCAGTGGCATGGGGGGCCATTGGGTACAGTACTGTGGTCAGTTTTTGGTGAGTTGGGAGGGGTCGACGGCGTAGCGCAACCAGGGGGCGTCGTGAATGGACATTGGTGTTGGCGAGGTGGGCATGGAAAGGCGAGGAAGCTAGAGCTTGGGCGTTCATCATGCTTGTTCGCTGCAGCTTTTTGAACCTTGCTTGTTTGCTGTACTTGTGCTTGTGTTGTGGCTCTGGATGCAACCGCTTATAAAGGAAAAACCTAGTCTCAATTTAGGAAAGCCAGCTCAGGTGGTGGTATTTATTTGCCTCTTACTCGATCTTAGCCGAGCCACACCAGTACACCAGGAATAAATGGTCCAAGGATCTTTTTTTAGCTATGGGTTAGCCACACTAGTAAATGACCGAATCGTTTGTGATATTTATTTGTCTCTTGCTGGATCATAGCCTAGCCACACCAGTAATATGGGCTATCCACACTAGTAAATGACCGAATCGTTTGTGATATTTATTTGCCTCTTGCTAGATCATAGCCGAGCCACACCAGTAATATGGGCCAGCCACACTAGTAAATGACCGAATCGTTTTTGATATTTATTTGTCTCTTGCTGGATCATAGCCGAGCCACACCAGTACACCACTAACAAATGACCCAAAGATCTTCTCCAGATATTGGCCAGCCACACCGCTAGTAAATGCTCGAACCTTCTTCTCCCTTTATGTGCCTCCAGCTCCTCTCTCGCGTAGGCAAATAGTGGTTCACGTCGAAGAGAGTGATGCGGTTGCCAAAAGTGGCATGGACGTTTGCAGAATTGATCATCATTTGTAATGTCCTATCCTGATAGGTGGAGGCACTACGTACAAGTATTTATTTGTCTCTTGATGGATCATAGCCGAGACACACCAAATAAATGGTTCAAGGATCTTCTTCAGCTATGGGCTAGCCACACTAGTAAATGACCAAATCGTTTGTGATATATATTTGCATCTTGCTAGATAATAGCCGAGCCACAGCAGTATACCACTAATAAATGACCCAATGATCTTCTCCAGATATAGGCCAGCCACATCAGTATACCACTACTAAATGACCCAACGATCTTCTCCAGATATGAGCGTAAATGACCCAAAGATCTACTCCAGCTATGGACCAGCCACACCACTAGTAAATGACCCAACGTTCTTCTCCAGGTTTGGGCCTCCGTCTCCTCCCTCTCCGGAGGAAAATAGAGGTTCACGTGAGGGGAGTGATGCGGTTGCCAAAAGTGACATCGACGTTTGCAGAATTGATCATCATTTGCAGTGTCCTCCTAAATGGATCATCATTTGCAGTGTCCTGCTAAGTGGATGTCTCTTCGATCCTGTGCCAAACATACTGGATACTACTCTTTTTTGTGTACGTACTAAAGAAGACAACTTTTACGCGAGACGTATGATATAAGCTCGCTAATGATGGTTGAGAGGACTCACCTCCATTCGCTTTACATGTTGACGCTTATCAAGACTGTATGTTTTTTCCCAAAATCGAACTTGTACTTTGTATGCACTACTGGGAAAAAATGCCGTTCCCGTGTTGTATTCCGCACTCTGTGGCATGTGCAACATTCCGTGGAACTCGACAAAAAAAATTGGGTCTACTTGGGAAGCAACACACGATAAGGTTATGATCACGGCAACGATATTGAAAACACACCGTAAATTCTAGTCACGGCACGCTGAGAAACATAGACACGAAAACGAAATTGACACAACAAGGAGACAAGAAAACACACGACAAGGGATGACGCACGGTAAAGTTCTGGGACACATGGCCTTGGTGGCCGCCCTTCATGGAGCCTCTACGATGACATGGCTTTGCCGAAGGTCCCCTAACAAACACTCGGCAAAGAGTTATGGCCACATCACCTTGTCTCTTCCCATGCGAGAGGTTTGATTTCCGCCATTTTCTCCACGTGTTGTCGAGAGCACCCCGCACAAATCTTTGCCATGTTTATTCAGAATACACTCCGCAAAAACAGGCTTTGCACGTGTAATGGCCGTAGACACGGCAAAGAGCCCTTCCATTCGATTCTCCCCTCTTTATTTTCACATTGTTTGCTTCCGTCTTGGTTTCTCGCCATTTTCTTCCTGCCATATTTCAGCCCTCACGACCCCATGCCTCTACCATTTCAAGGTGCTATCCTCCTGCATCCGAAACTAGAAAAAATCCTGAGGATGACGAAGCAGCAAGAGATATTGAGGAAAACATCAAGGTAAGACGCTGCATGAACCTTTATCATCGAGCATCGAGGGGCAACCTTTGATGATTTAGATGATACAACAGAGTCGATTCCTAGCAGCCAAAACGACGATGATGCTGATTGTATTCCTTTTGTTGGTGCAGCTCCTGAGGCGTCAACCGCTGAAGAGGCCATCAGGCGGCTTTGCCGATGAGGATGAGCTACTCTTCAAATCCTAAGTGTTTTCACTTGTTCTTGTCTTTTTGAAGTAATCGATATCTTTCCATCCATGTTACTGACGTAGCCTGGATATGTTCATGTAGGGATGAAGGAGAAATAACTACTCCATCCTCGAAGAAGGCAAAGACCAGCTCTAGAAAAGAAGTGACGGCTGAAGTCGAAGGGCCAACTCTGTCGAAGGAAATGTCAGTTGCTCCTTCTCCATCAAGGAGATCTCAATGAAAGGGAAAGATATTCCTTCGATAGTTGCTTTCTTTTTCTCGGCTCCAGAAGGTCCATCAAGGAGAGCTCAATGAAATGGAAAGATATTCCTTCGATAGCTGCTTCCTTGTCCTCGGCTCCAGAAGGACACGTACGTTTCGTGGTGGTTTTTGTTCCTTTTGACGATGGTCCTTGTCCCACCAGACTCCGAGCCTAAATTTGATTGCTAGCAGCCAAATGTTGGATCGATGATAGCTTCAAAATGTATAACTGTTTGTCTTGTGTTATGACATGGCTGATGTCTACGCACGCTTCTATTCCTGTAGACAGTGTTGGGCCTCCAAGAGCAGAGGTTTGTAGAACAGCAGCAAGTTTCCCTTAAGTGAATCACCCAAGGTTTATCGAACTCAGGGAGGTAGAGGAGATATCCCTCTCAAGCAACCCTGCAATTAAGATACAAGAAGTCTCTTGTGTCCCCAACACACCTAATACACTTGTGATGTATAGGTGCACTAGTTCGGCGAAGAGATAGTAAAACACAGGTGGTATAGATGGTGGTAATATTGCAGGAAGTAAAGATGCAGTAAAACAGTAAACAAGCGATGTTTGCAGTATTTGGAAACAAGGCCTAGGGATCATACTTTCACTAGTGGACACTCTCAACAATGATCACATAAATAAATAACTTCTCTTCTCTTATGCTACTTTCAAAGACTCTATTGTTGGATAACAAACACCATTCATTGTGTAGGGCTACAAAAGCACACCTCAAGCCGGAGTTAACAAGCTCCACAACGTCATAAAGGAAACACACACGATACACACACTGTCACCATTACACCGTGGAGAGTGAATCCGGAGTTCATATTAAAGTAACCTCTAGAGTGCATAGTAATAGACCGTTGCAATTTAGACTGAGTACTAACATAGCATACACAATGTCAACAATAGCTATGAAAGGGGGAATAGATCGCATCAATACTATCATAGTAATAGTTAATTTCATAATCTACAAAAGATTACAATCATAACCTACGCCAAGTACTACATGATGCACACACCGTCACCTTTACATCATGAAGGAGGAATAGACTACTTTAATAACATCACTAGAGTAGCACATAGATTAATAGTGATACAAAGCTCATCATATGGATCTCAATCATGTAAAGCAGCTCATGAGATCATTGTATTGAGGTACATGAGATAGAGATTAACCACATAGCTACCGGTAAAGCCCTTAGCCTCGGGGAAGAAATACTCCCTCCTCATCATGGGAGACAGCAATGGCGATGAAGATGGCGGTGGTGTCGATGGAGATGCTTTCCGGGGGCAATTCCCCGTCCCGGCGGCGTGCCGGAACAGAGACTTCTGTCCCCCGAACTTGGCTTCGCGATGGCGGCGGCTGCGTAACTTTTCCCGTCCCGTGGCTTCTCTCCTTATGGTTTTCGCGACGGAGGTAATATATAGGCGGAAGGGCAGAGTCGGGGGGCGCCCGGGGGGCCCACACCATAGGGCGGCGCGGGCCCCTCCTTGGTCACGCCGCCTTGTGGTGTCGCCACCTCGTGGCCCCACTTCGTATCCCCTTCGGTCTTCTGGAAGCTTCGTGGAAAAATAAGACCCTGGGCGTTAATTTCGTCCAATTCCGAGAATGTTTCCTGTGTAGGATTTCTGAAACCAAAAACAGCACAAAACAGAACTGGCGCTTCGGCATCTTGTTAATAGGTTAGTTCCGGAAAATGCATCAAAACGATATAAAGTATGAATAAAACATGTAGGTATTGTCATAAAACTAGCATGGAACATAAGAAATTATAGATACGTTGGAGACGTATCAAGCATCCCCAAGCTTAGTTCCTACTCGCCCTCGAGTAAGTAAACGATAACAAGGATAATTTCTTAAGTGACATGCTACCAACATAATCTTGATCAATACTATTGTAAAGCATATGAAGTGAATGAAGCGATTCGAAGCAATAGTAAAGATGATGACTAAACAACTGAATCATATAGCAAAGACTTTTCATGAATAGTACTTTCAAGACAAGCATCAATAAGTCTTGCATAAGAGTTAACTCATAAAGCAATAGATTCAAAGTAGAAGGCACTGAAGCAACACAAAGGATGATTAAGTTTCAGCAATTGCTTTCAACTTGTAACATGTATATCTCATGGATAGTTGTCAACATAAAGTAATATAACAAGTTCAATAAGTAAGCATATAAGAATCAATGCACAGTTGACATAAGTGTTTCCTTCTAAGATGGAAAGAAGTAGGTAAACTGACTCAACATAAAGTAAAAGAAAGGCCCTTCGCAGAGGGAAGCATGGATTACTAATTTTGTGCTAGAGCTTTTATTTTGAAAACATAGAAACAATTTTGTCAACGGTAGTAATAATTCATATGTGTTATGCATAATATATCTTATAAGTTGCAAGCCTCATGCATAGAATACCAATAGTGCTCGCACCTTGTCCTAATTAGCTTGGATTTACATGGATTATCATTGCATAACATATGTTTCAACCAAGTGTCACAAAGGGGTACCTCTATGCCGCCCGTACAAAGGTCTAAGGAGAAAGTTCGCATTGGATTTCTCGCTTTTGATTATTCTCAACTTAGACATCCATACCGGGACAACATAGAAAACAGATAATGGACTCCTCTTTAATGCATAAGCATTCAACAATAGATAATATTCTCATAAGAGATTGAGGATTGGTGTCCAAACTGAAACTTCCACCATGATTCATGGCTTTAGTTAGCGGCCCAATGTTCTTCTCTAACAATATGCATACTCAAACCGTTTGATCATGATAAATCACCCTTACTTCAGACAAGACGAACATGCATAGCAACACACATGATATTCAACAAAGGTGTAAAAATTGATGGCGTCCCCAGAAACATGGTTACCGCTCAACAAGCAACTTATAAGAAATAAGATACATAGCAACATATTCAATACCACAATAGTTTTTAAGCTATTTTCCCATGAGCTATATATTGCAAAGACAAAGAATGAAATTTTAAAGGTAGCACTCAAGCAATTTACTTTGGAATGGCAGAGAAATACCACATAGTAGGTAGGTATGGTGGACACAAATGGCATAGGTTTTGGCTCAAGGATTTGGATGCACGAGAAGTATTCCCTCTCAGTACAAGGCTTTGGCTAGCAAGGTTGTTTGAAGCAAACACAAGTATGAACCGGTACAGACAAAACTTACATAAGAACATATTGCAAGCATTATAAGACTCTACACTCGTCTTCCTTGTTGTTCAAACACTTCACCAGAAAATATCTAGACTTTAGAGAGACCAATCATGCAAACCAAATTTCAACAAGCTCTATGGTAGTTCTTCATTAATAGGTGCAAAGTACATGATGCAAGAGCTTAAACATAATCTAAGAGAGCTCAAAACAATTGCCAAGTATCAAATTATTCAAGGCCATATACCATTTACCACATGAAGCATTTTCTGTTTCCAACCAAATAACAATGAACGAAGCAGTTTCAACCTTCGCCATGAACATTAAAAGTAAAAGCGAAGAACACTAGTGTTCATATGAAAAAGCGGAGCGTGTCTCTCTCCCACACAAGTATGAATTTATTCAGAGAATGAAAATAACAAAACGAAAATAAAAACACACAGACGCTCCAAGTAAAGTACATAAGATGTGATGGAATAAAAATATAGTTTCACTAGAGATGACCTGATAAGTTGTTGATGAAGAAGGGGATGCCTTGGGCATCCCCAAGCTTAGACGTTTGAGTCTTCTTGAAATATGCAGGGATGAACCACGGGGGCATCCCCAAGCTTAGACTTTTCACTCTTCTTGATCATAATATATCATCCTCCTCTCTTGACCCTTGAAAACTTCCTCCACACCAAACTCAAAACAAACTCATTAGAGGGTTAGTGCATAATCAAAAATTCACATGTTCAGAGGTAACACAATCATTCTTAACACTTATGGACATTGCCCAAAGCTACTGGAAGTTAATGGAACAAAGAAATCCATTCAACATAGCAAAAGAGGCAATGCGAAATAAAAGGCAGAATCTGTCAAAACAGAACAGTCCGTAAAGACAATTTTTTCAGGGGCACTTAACTTGCTCAGATGAAAAAGCTCAAATTGAATGAAAGTTGCGTTCATATCTGAGGATCACGCACGTAAATTGGTAGATTTTTCTGAGTTACCTACAGACGGGGATGCTCAATTTCGTGACAGTAAAAAATCTGTTTCTGCGCAGTAATCCAAATCTAGTATCAACCTTACTATCAAAGACTTTACTTGGCACAATAATGCAATAAAATAAAGATAAGGAGAGGTTGCTACAGTAGTAACAACTTCCAAGACACAACAAAACAGTAGCAAAATAAAACATGGGTTGTCTCCCAAGAAGTGCTTTCTTTATAGCCATTAAGATGGGCTCAGTAATTTTAATGATGCTCGCGCAAGAAATAAGAGTTGAAGTAAAATAGAGCATCAAGAAGCAAATTCAAAACACATTTAAGCCTAACCCACTTCCTATGAAAAGGAATCTTGTAAATAAACAAGTCATGTAAGCATAATGCAATAAGCGTAGGAAGGCAACACAAGCGCAACTTCAAGATTCTCAACACAAAGAGGGGAAACTTAATATTATTAAGATGCATATAACCATGTTTCCCTCTCTCATAATAACTTTCAGTAGCATCATGAACAAACTCAACAATATAGCTATCACATGAAACATTCTTATCATGAGCTACATGCATAAAATTATTACTCTCCACATAAGCATAATCAATTTTATTAGTAATAGTGGGAGTAAAACTATCATAACCATCATTGCAATCATCATAAATTGCAGGCATGGTATAATCATAATAACATTTATCCTCCATAGTATGTGGCACCAAAATACCACTATCATTATAATCATCATAAATAGGAGGTAAAGTATCATCAAAGAAAATTTTCTCCTCAAAACTTGGGGGACTAAAAATATCATGCTCATCAAAACCAGCTTCCCCAAGCTTAGAATTTTCAATAGCATTAGCAACAATGGTGTTCAAAGCATTCATACTAATAACATTCTCATTAGCATGCATATAAAGTTCCATGGGTTTTTTAATTCTCTCTTCAAACACATCATGTCCTAATTCAAGATAAAGTTCATAAAGATCTCTCATTTTGTTGTTGTTTTCCATTAAGCCTAACTAGTGAAAACAAGAAACAAAAAGATATAATTGCAGGATCTAAAGGAAATAACTTCGAGCACTCACACACCGGCAACAGTGCTAGGAAATAGCTTAGTAGTCGGAGGATGTGAATACCTTTTACATTACCTCCCGGGCAACGGCGCCAGAAAATAGCTTGTTGCCGTGGGAGGCAATTCTCTGTGGTGTACTTTTCTTCAGATCCCCGGCAACGGCGCCAAAAAATAGCTTGATGTCTACGCACGCTTCTATTCCTGTAGACAGTGTTGGGCCTCCAAGAGCAGAGGTTTGTAGAACATTAGCAAGTTTTCCTTAAGTGAATCACCCAAGGTTTATCGAACTTAGGGAGGTAGAGGTCAGAGATATCCCTCTCAAGCAACCCTGCAATTAAGATACAAGAAGTCTCTTGTGTCCCCAACACACCTAATACACTTGTCGATGTATAGGTGCACTAGTTCGGCGAAGAGATAGTAAAACACAGGTGGTATAGATGGTGGTAATATTGCAGGAAGTAAAGATGCAGTAAAACAGTAAACAAGCGATGTTTGCAGTATTTGGAAACAAGGCCTAGGGATCATACTTTCACTAGTGGACACTCTCAACGATGATCACATAAATAAATAACTTCTCTTCTCTTATGCTACTTTCAAAGACTCTATTGTTGGATAACAAACACCATTCATTGTGTAGGGCTACAAAAGCACACCTTAAGCCGGAGTTAACAAGCTCCACAACGTCATAAAGGAAACACACACGATGCACACACTGTCACCATTACACCGTGGAGAGTGAATCCGGAGTTCATATTAAAGTAACCTCTAGAGTGCATAGTAATAGACCGTTGCAATTTAGACCGAATACTAACATAGCATACACACTGTCAACAATAGCTATGAAAGGGGGAATAGATTGCATCAATACTATCATAGTAATAGTTAATTTCATAATCTACAAGAGATTACAATCATAACCTACGCCAAGTACTACATGATGCACACACCGTCACCTTTACATCATGAAGGAGGAATAGACTACTTTAATAATATCACTAGAGTATCACATAGATTAATAGTGATATAAAGCTCATCATATGGATCTCAATCATGTAAAGCAGCTCATGAGATCATTGTATTGAGGTACATGAGAGAGAGATTAACCACATAGCTACCGGTAAAGCCCTTAGCCTCAGGGAAGAACTACTCCCTCCTCATCATGGGAGACAGCAATGGCGATGAAGATGGCGGTGGTGTCGATGGAGATGCCTGATACGTCTCCGACGTATCGATAATTTCTTGTGTTCCATGCCACATTATTGATGATATCTACATGTTTTATGCACACTTTATGTCATATTCGTGCATTTTCTGGAACTAACCTATTAACAAGATGCCGAAGTGCTAGTTGTCTGTTTTCTGCTGTTTTTGGTTTCAGAAATCCTAGTAACGAAATATTCTCGGAATCGGACGAAATCAACGCCCAGGTTCCTATTTTGCCCGGAAGCATCCAGAACACACGAGAACCACCAGAGAGGGGGCACAGGGCCACCAAACCCTAGGCCGGCGTGGCCAAGGGGGGGCCGCGCCCCCTATAGTGTGGCCACCCTATCAGCCCTCCTACGCCGCCTCTTCGCCTATTTAAAGCCTCCGTCGCGAAAACCCTGATACGTTCGACGAAACCCACAGAAACCTTCCAGAGCCGCCGCCATCGCGAAGCCAAGATCTGGGGGACAGGAGTCTCTGTTCCGGCACGCCGCCGGAACGGGGAAGTGCCCCGGAAGGCTTCTCCATCGACACCGCTGCCATCTCCACCGCCATCTTCATCACCGCTGCTGCTCCCATGAGGAGGGAGTAGTTCTCCATCGAGGCTCGGGGCTGTACCGGTAGCTATGTGGTTCATCTCTCTCCTATGTACTTCAATACAATAATCTCATGAGCTGCCTTACATGATTGAGATTCATATGATGATGCTTGTAATCTAGATGTCATTATGCTAGTCAAGTGAATTTTACTCATGTGATCTCCGGAGACTCCTTGTCCCACGTGTGTAAAGGTGACAGTGTGTGCACCGTGTGGGTCTCTTAGGCTATATTTCACAGAATACTTATTCATTGTTATGAATGGCATAGTGAAGTGCTTATTTATATCTCTTTATGATTGCAATATGTTTTGTATCACAATTTATCTATGTGCTACTCTAGCAATGTTATTAAAGTAGTTTTATTCCTCCTGCACGGTGTAATGGTGACAAGTGTGTGCATCCGTGTTAGTACTTGGTTTATGCTATGATTATGATCTCTTGTAGATTATGAAGTTAACTATTGCTATGATAGTATTGATGTGTATTATTCCTCCTACATAGCATGAAGGTGACAAGTGTGCATACTATGTTAGTACTTGGTTTAGTCGAATTGATCTTTCATGCACTCTAAGGTTATTTAAATATGAACATTGAATTGTGGAGCTTGTTAACTCCGGCATTGAGGGTTCGTGTAATCCTACGCAATGTGTTCATCATCCAACAAGAGTGTAGAGTATGCATTTATCTATTCTATTATGTGATCAATGTTGAGAGTGTCCACTAGTGAAAGTGTAATCCCTAGGCCTTGTTCCTAAATATCGCTATCGTCTGCTTGTTTACTCGTTTTACCGTGTTACTACTCGCTGCAATACTACCACCATCAACTACACGCCAGCAAGCTATTTTCTGGCACCGTTGCTACTGCTCATACTTATTCATACCACCTGTATTTCACTATCTCTTCGCCGAACTAGTACACCTATTTGGTGTGTTGGGGACACAAGAGACTTCTTGCTTTGTGGTTGCAGGGTTGCATGAGAGGGATATCTTTGACCTCTTCCTCCCCGAGTTCGATAAACCTTGGGTGATCCACTTAAGGGAAAACTTGCTGCTGTTCTACAAACCTCTCGCTCTTGGAGGCCCAACACCTGTCTACGAGGAAAAGGAGGGGCGTAGACATCAAGCTATTTGTCGGCGCCGTTGCCGGGGAGGAAAGGTAAAAGGTACTCACACTCCGGATCTCGGCTACTAAGCTATTTTCCGGCGCCAGTAAGTACTCAAAGCTATTTCCTTTAGATCCTGCAATTGCATCTTTTTGTTTCTTGTTTACACTAGTTTGGCATAATGGACAAAAATGAGCTTCTTATTCTATTTCCTGATTTAAGACATGGATGGTTTGATGCGAAAATTAAAAAACCCATGGAACATATTAGTATGAACACTTTGAATACCATTGTTGATAATGATATAGAAAGTTCTAAGCTTGGGGAAGCTGGTTTTCATGATCTTTTTAGTCCCCCAAGCATTGAGGAGAAAATTTTCTTTGATGATACTTTGCCTCCCATATATGATGATTATAATGATAGTGGTCTTTTGGTGCCGCCTACTGTGGAGAGTAAATTTTATTGTGATTATACTGTGCCTCCTATATTTGATGATGTGAATAATAATGATAGCTACTTTGTTGAATTTGCTCCCACTATTACTAATAAAATTGATTATGCTTATGTTGGGAGTAGTAATAATTTTATGCATAAGACTCATGATAAGAATGTTTCATTTGATAGTTATATTGTTGAGTTTGCTCATGTTGCTACTGAAAGTTATTATGAGAGAGGAAAATATGGTTGTAGAAATTTTCATGTTACTAAAACACCTCTCTATGTGCTGAAATTTTTGAAGCTACACTTGTTTTATCTTCCTATGCTTGTTACTTTGCTCTTCATGAACTTGTTTATTTACAAGATTCCTTTGCATAGGAAGCATGTTAGACTTAAATGTGTTTTGAATTTGCCTCTTGATGCTCTCTTTTGCTTCAAATATTATTTCTTGCGAGTGCATCATTAAAACTGCTCGAGCCCATCTTAATGGCTATAAAGAAAGAACTTCTTGGGAGATAACCCATGTGTTATTTTGCTACAGTACTTTGTTTTATATTTGTGTCTTGGAAGTTGTTTACTACTGTAGCAACCTCTCCTTATCTTAGTTTAGTGTTTTGTTGTGCCAAGTAAAGTCGTTGATAGTAAAGTTCATACTAGATTTGGATTACTGCGCAGTTTCAGATTTCTTTGCTGTCACGAATCTGGGCAAAATTCTCTCGTAGCTAACTCAGAAAATTATGCCAATTTACGTGAGTGATCCTCAGATATGTACGCAACTTTCATTCAATTTGAGAATTTTCATTTGAGCAAGTCTGGTGCCTCAATAAAATTCGTCTTTATGGACTGTTCTGTTTTGACAGATTCTGCCTTTTATTTCGCATTGCCTCTTTTGCTATGTGGGATGGATTTCTTTGTTCCATTAACTTCCAGTAGCTTTGAGCAATGTCCAGAAGTGTTAAGAATGATTGTGTCACCTCTGAACACGTGAGTTTTTGATTATGCATTAACCCTCTAATGAGTTTGTTTCGAGTTTGGTGTGAAGGAAGTTTTCAAGGGTCAAGAGAGGAGGATGATATATTATGATCAAGGAGAGTGAAAGCTCTAAGCTTGGGGATGCCCCGGTGGTTCATCCCTGCATATTTCAAGAAGACTCAAGCATCTAAGCTTGGGGATGCCCAAGGCATCCCCTTCTTCATCGACAAATTTATCGAGTTCCTCCCTTGAAACTATATTTTTATTCGGTCACATCTTATGTACTTTACTTGGAGCGTCTGTGTGCTTTTATTTTTGTTTTGTTATTTTCATTCTCTGAATAAATACATGCTTGTGTGGGAGAGAGACACGCTCCGCTGGTTCGTATGAACACATGTGTTCTTAGCTCATAGTATTCATGGCGAAGTTTCTTCTTCGTTAAATTGTTATATGGTTGGAATTGGAAAATGATACATGTAGTAAATTGCTATAATGTCTTGGATAATGTGATACTTGGCAATTGTTGTGCTCATGTTTAAGCTCTTGCATCATATGCTTTGCACCCATTAATGAAGAAATATATAGAGCATGCTAAAATTTGGTTTGCATATTTGGTCTCTCTAAGGTCTAGATAATTTCTAGTATTGAGTTTGAACAACAAGGAAGACGGTGTAGAGTCTTATAATGTTTACAATATGTCTTTTATGTGAGTTTTGCTGCACCGGTTCATCCTTGTGTTTGTTTCAAAATAACCTTGCTAGCCTAAACCTTGTATCGAGAGGGAATACTTCTCATGCATCCAAAATCCTTGAGCCAACCCCTATGCCATTTGTGTCCACCATACCTACCTACTACATGGTATTTCTCCGCCATTCCAAAGTAAATTGCTTGAGTGCTACCTTTAAAACTCCATCATTCACCTTTGCAATATATAGCTCATGGGACAAATAGCTTAAAAACTATTGTGGTATTGAATATGTACTTCGCACTTTATCTCTTATTAAGTTGCTTGTTGTGCGATAACCATGTTCACTCTGGGGACGCCATCAACTACTCTTTGTTGAATTTCATGTGAGTTGCTATGCATGTTCGTCTTGTCCGAAGTAAGAGAGATCTACCACCTTATGGTTAAGCATGCATATTGTTAGAGAAGAACATTGGGCCGCTAACTAAAGCCATGATCCATGGTGGAAGTTTCAGTTTTGGACATATATCCTCAATCTCATATGAGAAAATTAATTGTTGCCACATGCTTATGCATAAAAGAGGAGTCCATTATCTGTTGTCTATGTTGTCCCGGTATGGATGTCTAAGTTCAGAATAATCAATAGCGAGAAATCCAATGCGAGCTTTCTCCTTAGACCTTTGTACAGGCGGCATAGAGGTACCCCATTGTGACACTTGGTTAAAACATGTGCATTGCGATGATCCCGGTAGTCCAAGCTAATTAGGACAAGGTGCGGGCACTATTAGTATACTATGCATGAGGCTTGCAACTTGTAAGATATAATTTACATGATACATATGCTTTATTACTACCGTTGACAAAATTGTTTCATGTTTTCAAAATCAAAGCTCTAGCACAAATATAGCAATCGATGCTTTCCTCTTTGAAGGACCATTCTTTTACTTTTATGTTGAGTCAGTTCACCTATTTCTCTCCACCTCAAGAAGCAAACACTTGTGTGAACTGTGCATTAATTCCTACATATTTGCATATTGCACTTATTATATTACTCTATGTTGACCATATCCACGAGATATACATGTTATAAGTTGAAAGCAACCGCTGAAACTTAATCTTCCTATGTGTTGCTTCAATGCTTTTACTTTGAATTATTGCTTTATGAGTTAACTCTTATGCAAGACTTATTGATGCTTGTCTTGAAGTGCTATTCATGAAAAGTCTTTGCTTTATGATTCACTTGTTTACTCATGTCATATACATTGTTTTGATCGCTGCATTCATTACATATGTTTACAAATAGTATGATCAAGGTTATGATGGCATGTCACTCCGAAATTATCTTTGTTATCGTTTTACCTGCTCGGGACGAGCGAGAACTAAGCTTGGGGATGCTGATACGTCTCCGACGTATCGATAATTTCTTGTGTTCCATGCCACATTATTGATGATATCTACATGTTTTATGCACACTTTATGTCATATTCGTGCATTTTACGGAACTAACCTATTAACAAGATGCCGAAGTGCCGATTCTTGTTTTACTGCTGTTTTTGGTTTCGAAATCCTAGTAACGAAATATTCTCGGAATCGGACGAAATCAACGCCCGAGGTTCCTATTTTGCCCGGAAGCATCCGGAACACACGAGAACCGCCGGAGAGGGGGCACAGGGCCACCAAACCCTAGGCCGGCGCGGCCAGGGGGGGGGCGCCCCCTATAGTGTGGCCACCCTGTCAGCCCTCCCTGCGCCGCCTCTTCGCCTATTTAAAGCCTCCGTCGCGAAAACCACGATATGTTCGACGAAACCCACGAAACCTTCCAGAGCCGCCGCCATCGCGAAGCCAAGATCCGGGGGACAGGAGTCTCCGTTCCGGCACGCCGCCGGAACGGGGAAGTGCCCCGGAAGGCTTCTCCATCGACACCGCTGCCATCTCCACCGCCATCTTCATCACCGCTGTTGCTCCCATGAGGAGGGAGTAGTTCTCCATCGAGGCTCGGGGCTGTACCGGTAGCTATGTGGTTCATCTCTCTCCTATGTACTTCAATACAATAATCTCATGAGCTGCCTTACATGATTGAGATTCATATGATGATGCTTGTAATCTAGATGTCATTATGCTAGTCAAGTGAATTTTACTCATGTGATCTCCGGAGACTCCTTGTGTCAACACCCGGATTTTTAAGTCCAGATGCCTGTTATGCCATACATCGCAATCCCAGGAATATTGTTGTTGCGAGACATAACAGTTGAATATCATAAGTCATCATTCATTACATACCATAGTCGTCTTACAAATAGAGATCACATGATCCATATTACACAAATAGTTGATCTATTGATCAACGGACACAAAGTTCATAGTTTCATAGCGGAAGCGTAAATAGAAGGGACTCTCTAGTCCACAGGCCAACGTCTGACGTCAGAAGATTCCCTAGTTGTTGTAGGCGTCCTGCTGGTCGTCATCTTGATAGTTATGCTCCTCTTCATAGTCTGGCCATTTGAATAGCCAGGGACACAACCGTGAGTACTTTAAAGTACTCGCAAACTAATACTAATGTAAGTGCTAACAATTCTAGTAAAGGGGTGCTAAGCTCTAGTTTATTTTGCATAAAGCCAATTTTAGTTCACAAACATTTTGGTAAACTCCTCATGTGCTAACTAACTCAAGTGGGAACATTAGTGTCATTCCCACAACTCCGTTGTGATTCAAAGTCAATGTCACCTTTCAAGTTCAAATTCACCAGTCACCCTTCACTATTCATAGCTTTCAAAAAGTTCTGATGACGGAACAGTATGGCCTTTCCAACTGTCCATAACCGAGGACGCGGCTATTCGAATAGGTTTAACTCTGCAGAGGTTGTATACTTGTGCCACAACAATTGCAATAGCTCGTTAGGGGTAACTGGCCCTGATTTATCGTACGCAGTACGCGAACTACCAATCCTATCCTTTCATTTACATACCCTAGTATAGGCACCTCTCCCCATGAGCTTGGCCTCCCAGTGAAGACAGGACGGTCAGCTCGGGAACCGCACGAGGCTTGGGCCGGACATTCACCTCATTTCGCGTCATATCATCACCTTTCCTTTGTTGTAGAGGCAGCTTTCGGCATAACCCCGATGACGCTTGTTTAGAGGGAACCCATACTAAGACACACAAACTTCCGGTTAAGCCCTACCCGTATTCGTGTATTGTGGGGGTACTTGTAAAATTGGAATGGTATCGCATCCGAACCCAACCATCGGTGTTTTGTAAAATTCACCAAGTCATTCACCGATCATATTCACCTTCAAAATCTCTCAATAGAATGACTCATCATTCCAAGGTTTTCAAAGTCATTTCAATTCCCAAGTTCCCAAATGGAGTAGTCACTTTCAAATTAGCACTAGCATCTATGTATGAGGGGTGCTAAGTATTTTGCTTTGCTTCTAGGCTAACTTTGATACTCTTGTACTAATCCAATACTAACCAAGTGAATCATGAATCAAAAAGTACTTTGATAAAACAAAAGTAAATAAAGCTTGTAAAGTAAAACTGGGAAATAGGATCATAAGCATAAAGTAAATAGGATAATGCCTTGCTCATAGTGAGCTTTGCACTTTGCAAGAGTATTATCTTGCACCCAAACTGGTTTGCATCAATCTAGCTGGCATTGGTAATAGCTTGCTAACTTGACTACTCTAGTAAACTTCTTTACTTTGACCAAAGTTAACTATAAAAGCAACTTATTGAGAAAACAAGTAAAAACTTGTAATGTATAAACTTGGGATAGGCTTATGTCGAAAAGGTAAGATTCATGGTGCCTTGCCCCAAGAGGCTTTGCACTTTGCAAGAATATTAGCTTGCATAGGTGTTAGCTTGCAACATTATAACTTGCAAAAGTCTAGCTTGCATGAATATTAGCTTGCATAGGTGTTAGCTTGCAACATTATAACTTGCAATAGTCTAGCTTGCAAGATTATTAGCTTGCCTTGGTTGAAGTGGGGGTCCAAGTTTTCTTCTCCTTCCTCTTTGTAGAAGTCCTCCTCTTCTGGATACTCCTTGGTACCAGCGTCTAAAATACGAATACGGGGTATACAATCATCATACCAAACTTACATACTAAACTAAGCACACACAAGCTTTACACAACTTAACTAGCATCACACACTACTATTAAGTGGGTGGATGTGTTCCTCTTATTTAAGAAAAATAATTTCCTCTCATTATCTTATTAAGATTTAATTTCTCTCATGAACAAAATATGACCTAGGTTGACCAAAGTCAACCTCTTCATACTCATCATTTAAGAAAATGATTTAAATGAGGTTTCATACCTCATACAATTTAATACTAACATGGTAGTGATTTAATGTCACCAAATACTCAACATGAGAATATATAGACCATGGTCACCACCTCATGTTGAAATACTTGAGACCAAGATTTAAATGAGAGGAAAACCTCTCATATGATTTAACACATAGTTGTAACTAGGTTAACAACTACCATTGAGGTGATTTCACATCCTCATCAATTCATTGGCTATTCTAACATTACTTGTATTTACACCAATTATTCTATTCACACAAATACTACAATTGGGGTGCATTGGTTGGGTTGCTTGAGGGAAATAATTTCCTCTCCTTACATATGTAAATGATAATTTCCATATGGTTCTTGAGAAATACTTTTCTCTCATTGAAATCTTCTCAAGATTTAATTTCTCAAACAATCATACATGAAATCATGTTGACCCAAGTCAACCATTCATCATCATCATTTTGAGAAATTGATTTAAATGAGGTAGAGTACCTCATACCATTTAATAACACTACACATGATTTAAATCTCTAAGTAATTCATATAAGTGAGTTTGGCCAGGGGTCCAAACATCACATGAATTCATTTGAGACAAGATTTAAATGAAGTATAAGACTTCATATGAATTACTTAATAGTTTTGGACAATATCCACTAGTTAAACTAGCCATATTATCCACTACTTAAACTAGGGCATGATCATGCAAAGTGACCACACCATTTTATTGCATAAACAATTAGTGTAAGTCAAATGTGAGCTATTAGAGTTGGAATTAACTTCATATCTATTTTGGTTGATTTTTAAGAATTATTTGAAGGTGCAAAAGTCCCTGATTTGTTCTTTTTGTCAGATTAATTCTACAAATAATTTTGAGATGGGACCAGTGGCATTTGATAGATAATTTCACTAGATTTCCAACGGTATAAAATTTGTTAAAATTGGCCAAGCCAAACAGATTGTATTGAATTTCAAAGTGGGGTTCAGTATTGAAAATGATTTGAATTGAATTAATTGAATTTAGCCAAATGGGCTAGGCGGGAAAAGAAGTGGGCCGAAAGATTTAAAATGCCGGGGGCAGCCCAACTAGCGCTGCGGGCCAACCGACAGCGGGGCCCGCATGTCGGCCGACGGAGGCTTATCGAAACGGTATGGAGGATCGTGGGACGTAGGATCGGAAGAAGATCGTGCGGCCGAGGCTCGTCGTCTCCGTCGAGGGAGGGGCTTCGTCGGCGGCTACGGCAGGGGTCGGCGGCGAGCCGGAGCTCCGGTGAGGATCAGCGACGGTGCGGGCGGCGTTGTCGAGGACGAGGAAGCGGATGGCGCGGACGGCGGCTCGAATGGTGGCCTCGAATCGACGGCGGCGATCTCAGGTCCGCCGCGGGCTCCGGCGTTCGATTGGGCGGCTCCGGTGGCTAATCAAAGATGGGAAGAGGTCGAGGAGGATCAGGGAGAGGAGGGGAGGAACTTTGCTGTGGAGGAGATAGCGCGGGGACGGCTCTATTTATAGTTGCGGGGTGTGCTGCGGGGCAGTGGTGGTGGCGACATGCGCGCGGCGTTGCCGGCGATGGAGAGGGGTAGGAGGGAGCAGGGCGAGGTAGGTGGCGTCCAGGCGGTGCTAGGAGGTTAGACGGCGAGGTGGGGGACGGTCTGGTGTGTGCGCGCGACGGCGCTCGCACGGGGCACGGCGCGTGTCTGGCGGGGTCAGGGTGCGGCGGCGAAGCTCAAGGCGCTCCGCGGTGGTCCAGGGGAGGCGGCGTCCATTGGCGTCGCGCGTGGCCAGGGGTCGCCGTGGCGTGCGCGTTGTGCGACGCGGGCGGCATACCCTGGCAGACCTGGGCGCGACGCGTGCCACCAGTGGGGTCCTCTTCTCCGGCAATGGCGGCTATGGTTGGATGCAGGGGAGCAAAGGGGGTCCAGGGGACATGATGGCAGGGTGTGGTGGTGCGAGGAGAGAGGGGATGGTGGCCATGGTAACCATGGCCGGCATGGCCATGGCATGC
Source organism: Lolium rigidum (assembly GCF_022539505.1). Taxonomy (NCBI): domain Eukaryota; kingdom Viridiplantae; phylum Streptophyta; class Magnoliopsida; order Poales; family Poaceae; genus Lolium; species Lolium rigidum. Next base: position 22,289,465 of record NC_061514.1, on the reverse strand, counting down.
ATGCTTGGGCAGCTCCTCCTAGGGTTGCTTGTGGGTTGGCTAGGGTGAGAAAGGTCAAGGGAACAAGAGAGAGTGTTTTGGGGTAATAGGGTTAGCTAGGACACTATTTAGAATAGTGTTGGTATAGTTCCCTATTTGTAATTTCACAATTTTGTCCAAATTTGATTTAATTCAAAGGGTTGACCAATTTGAAAAGGGTGTGTTTGGTTTGGTTCTAAATGACCAGAGGCAAAGAGAGGTGGTGGTGGAATTTAGAAAATCAAAATATTGCAAAGTTCACTAAGTGGGAGATTGTTCCCCATAACAAAAAGTGCTAACTTTGGATGAGCATAGCAAATGATCCAAAATGATTTTTGTAACACCCCAACTTTTGCAACCTTGATTAGTTGTCCTTATTGCAAAAATTAGGGGGAACAAAAACTTTTTTCTTCAAACGAATTATGATGAATTGCCTTGATCTGTTGGTTAATATGAATTTCTTTGATCTGTTGTTAAATGAATTGTTTTGTTTTGCTTGTTGAATTTTGTCTTGAACTACCTCAAAGGGCAACACTCTATTGGTCAAGCAAGCAACTCACCTAACAAAACACATGTGTGGCATTAGGAGAAATTGTTTTCCTTCTTACTTCAAACCTTTTCACTTATGGCAACATGGATGTACCTATTTAAAATTCATCTTTGTGGTTCAATCTAGCTCAACCCATCCTTGTTTCAAATCTCTGGATCATCCACCCCTTACTACATCCATCTCTTACACTCTAGTCAAAACCCCTAACACATCACTAATTTTTGGTTAAGTCCTAAAACTGTTTTCAGGTTCCATTTTGGAGCCCCTGGATTAAGCTACCCCTTGCCATCCAAGGCAATGAATCTGGTCCTAAACCCACCTTATCTTGAGCACTTCCCAACCATATCTTTTCCCTAAACCAAATCCCTCTTGTACTCATTTATCCTTGTCTGTTTTGAGGCTAAGTTAAAAGTCTGTTTTGGCAGGCTTAAAAAGTTCTAACTTTGGCAGTTAAGATCTAAGCACCCACAACATTACTCGGTGACCTCAATACATGGATCTCATCTATGCAACATCCTCTACAACTTCCACGTCTTGCTTGCAAAATAACACCCTTGCAACCCATTTATTTTACCTCATCTTATGCCCTACCCAATGTTGCACCCCTAGATCCCATTTTTCTATTTTATCTTTGTTTTTCTTTATTTCCCAATTTTAAATCTTCACAAACCAAGTGGGGAGATGCTGGTTCATTGTAAAGAACTCATTTACCCTTAAGATTATATCTTTTCCAAAATTATTCTTCTTTTCTCTAAATAACTTTTCCAAAACCCCTTTTTAATATATTCTTTAGTCTTTGCCACTTCTAGTTTTATTCTTAAGTGTTTTCTTCTTATAACAAGAAGGATTGTGGATAATATTTTACCCCCTCATCTCCTTCAACTCAAAAATATTTCTATAAAAGTATTTAATCCTTGTAATGTATATTTTTGGTACTTATGCAAACTCTTGCATGTTGTTGCTCTTTTAAAATTTTGAGAAAACTATCCAATATGTGAAATGGTATTTGGGGCCGTCCCAAACTAAAAACCTACTTGGTCAAGTTCAACTTTTCAAAAACAAAACCCTAGTTCACTTATTTGCTTATTTAATCCTCCAAAATAGTTTAACCTCCACCCCAACTTCCTCTAATCACTCTCCTCCTTAATTCCTGATTTAATTATCACCTTAACCAATTCTTTAATGATCTACAAAGTCACTTGGGCTTGTTGCTCGGCCACCTTGGTTTGCTCAAGAAAATGGCCGGCCATGCCATGCCATCTCTCCATGCATTACATCTCCCTTGTTCTCTCTCCCTCCCTAACTTGTTTAAGCATCACTCCATATTTTGAAACCACCAGAACCACTTCCCCATGCTTGATCATCTTGGTCACTCGACCTACATGGGAGAATGGGAGCCGGCCATGATGGGTATGGCAATGTTTGCCATCATTTTCTTCTCTCTCTCCCTCCTCTCTTGGTCAAAACTTGGGAAGCCACATACCTGCATCCCTACCTCTCCAACCTGCAACCCTAGGCAAGCCCTACACCCCTCCAGCCCCATTGCTCCCCTTCCCAAAGCCATGAATGGCATAGGCCTTGACCAAAGCCCCTAGATCTACACCCCTGCACCTCTCTTCTTGTCTAGAGCGTAGCCCTGGATTCTCCGGAGCTCCATGATGCCTTCCTCTCATGCCCCAACACCTCCAGTACCTCTAACCCGTCATGCCAACCCGGTGACCACCGTTCTTGGACATCAAGCAAACCAACGTCCCTGGCCTCGAGGTCGCGCCATGATGGTGCCCTGACATCCCCTTCCCCGAGGCGCATGCTCCCGAGGCCCGCCTTACCTTCTAGCAGCCTCGCCGAGCTCGCCCCGGGCGTGATCACCACGCCACGGTCACCACCCGCACGCCCACCGCTGGCCGTTCTCCTCCGGCTATTTAAGGCCCTGCTCAGCTTGCTCCTCCCCTCACATTACCTCCTCTCCCTCCCCAGACACCACCTAGAGAGCGCCCGGCGAAGCTCTGCCCTCTGCTCGCCGGAGAAGAACAACACCGGCATGCTCACCATGAGGGTGGCGAGCAAGTCGAGCTCGTCCCCGTCATCCTCGCCCCTCCCTCTCAGTACCATCGTGCTCTCCGTCTTTTTCCCATTCTAACCCACACCCCTGTGCCGCCCAGGGTTGCCGGAGATCACCGCCGTCGCCGCTCGGCCGTAGGGTGCTGCGCGGAAGATGGCGTCGGGAGAGCTGCTGCGGACGGAGAAGAAGCAGGGGGGCATGCCCTGGATCGCCACGTGACGTCGCCGCCTCGCCCAGCTGTTGCCGTCGACCAGCCGCGCCGCGCCGGTAAGCCCCGGCCGCCTCTGTTTCCTCCCCGGACCCGCGCGTGTGTGCGTGGTCGACGAGGAGACGATCCCGACCCGATCGTGCTCCGCATGGGCCGCTTGGCCACGTTGGCCATGCGGGCTGGCCCACCCGGGTCCCTCTCCCCTCCCTTTTCTTCTTTTGTTTTCTTTTTTCTCAAAACGCCACCTGGAAACCCTACTGGGCCGGCCCACTATTCAAATCAGCACGGCCTAGTCTTTCCCGCCCGTTTTCCAGTTTCAAAAATGCTGTTTTTTGTGACAAAAACCAGTGGCATTCAAATACAAATAACTCGAGATCTACAAACCCAAATCGAATGAAACCAATTGCATTAGTTCATAAATTTCAATAGCTTTCCAATGCCACTGGTCCCATATTTTTAGGATTTTTGTACGAATTTTGGTGAATTAATCTTGATCACTGTATTCTGGTTAGTATTTCTAAGTCCTAAAATTGTAGATTTCATATTTTTGGATGAATCCAATCGTGTTAATCTTGTTTTGTTATTGCCCATCTAGGAAAAATATCATTTTTCACTGATCATGAAAATTTATCTCTGTTCATGAGTGTATGTGTGTCACATACATTGATAGAATTAAAATCTCTTTGACTTATTCAAATCCTTGTCATCACTTTGTTTTCAAAATATCCAAACCATGATTTGTTACTGTAGAAAAACTCCCCTGCATATTTTCATGTTTATTTTACTTGACCCTTGGTTCTTGAGCTTTGTGTTGATTGTTTGCTTTAATTACTTTTGCGACGCTAGACACGAACGAGGGAGAAGTTGAAGGGGAGGATTTTGGAGAAGGATTTGAGGAGGACCAGGGACAAGCCAACCAAGGCAAGCCATCTCTTGATCTCTGAATGTTGAACCACATATTGTGGTTACTTTGTTATTATTATTGTCTCTCGATCTATCTTGTGTGATTTCTACTTTTGTTGTTGAAGCACGCTCATCATGAGCATGTTTATTCTCTTTGACACCTCACCTACAACCCCCTTTAGTGAAATGGTGGTCTTCATTATCATGATCTTGGTGTACCCTCTAAGTGTGAGGGGTATGCCCACTTATCTTGCGTGTGTCGACCTCTTGACACCCTTCTTGAACCCCTTGTTGATGTTATGCATACTTACTCTCGAGTATGTTGAACCCCTTGTTGATGTTCTGCATACTTACTCTCGAGTATGTTGAACCCCTTGTTGATCTTATACATGCATACCCCGAGCATGTATGCCCCCTTGACCATCTATTTTATCATCTTCTTAGTGGTATGATGATCAACATCATGAACCTTGTCGAATCATCCTACTTACGTTGTTCCCATCCTAAGCATGTATGATCCCCTTGACAATTCAATTATCATCTCCTTAGTGGTATGATGGCTAGCATCATTGCCATTGTTATATCTTAGCTCCTACATAAAACTATAGGTTGGGAACCCCTCAAGGTTTACCTTGTTGTAAAAGTTTTGAGAAAACCTTGGGTGAGTCGACCTTACCCGAGTGTATGGTTTATGAAGGCAAAAAGGATCTTGTCAAAGATGATTGAGAAAAAGAAATGTGGGTGTGACTTGGGTTTTGAGAAAAACGACACATGGTTCTTTGTATTCGCCCGGAACAGCTAAACAGCGCAACCATAGCTACTCCAATGTGGGCACGGGGCTTAACTTGACGTTTGTTCTTCTTAGCATGAGGCACCGCACAACTATACAAGGGTACGGTTACCCCCGAATCCGGGTTGTCATGGTTGGGACAATAGTATAACGGGAGGCCTTCGGGGCTGACCCGTCCGGAAGACACTATGGGTCTCCTGGCTTGGCGGTGGAGCCACGCTCAAGAGGAGGTGAGCTGCCACGGTGCCGGGGAGGTACATACTCCATAGGGTAGGACCTCGTGTTAAGTCGAATGGGCGAAAGGTTATGTCCGGGTATCCGTCGTGGCATATGTCGTTATGCGGGGATGATGCCCACACGATAGGTATCCGGATAGTTGTGGTGAAAGTGTGCAAACTCTGCAGAATCAAAACTATTCGAATAGCCGCGTCCGCGGTCATGGACGGTTGGGATGGCCGTTACAGAGCTGTGTCGAGTTTTGGTTTTGAAAATATTTTCCAAAGGAAATGTGTGTTGGAAGTACCGGAAGGGTACGGGAAAGATGTTGTGCCGACCATGTGGAGATGGTCGAGGAAAATGAAACAAAAGCGGGTGACCCTTCCTAGTGTTTCATGTAGAGGAACTCTTCTTTAACAAAGATATAGAGATGTCATAGGACTTCCCTAGTATCCCCATCAATTGAGATGGCGGTATGCTACCTCTTCTTTAACAAAGATATAGAGATGTCATAGGACTTCCTTAGTGTCCCCATCAACTCGTGATGTCGGGATGCTATATCCACAAGAGAAACTATTCTCTTCTTCACATGCTATATCCACAAGAGAAACTATTCTCTTCTTCACATGCTATATCCACAAGAGAAACTATTCTTCCTCTCTTGTCTCTTTTAGTTAGCTCTGTTAGCATCTTTCTTGATGGTTTGCGAGTACAATTCCAAATGTACTCACGGCTTTGTCCCTGGCTATTTACTTGGCCAGACTTGGAGGAACACGATGGATGAAGAAGGAGTTGACGACGTCTATGCGAGCTAGGAACGTCTTCCCGCTCGGTTGCTCGTAGGGTTATGGCGGATGACTTGGGTACTGCGCTGCTCGAAGTGATGATGCTACTCGATGTTTAGTTAGGCCCTTCGAGGCTATTATGTAATTGTCGGTCATGTGACCATGTTGTAATTTTCTTATTCCGCTTTGTAATTGGATGGTGTAATTTGATATCAGTTCGGTTATGTGTTCACGGCGCACTGATCATGGGATCGTGAACTGTATACATAACAGGGAATTTCGGACCGTTAGTCCGAGGTCCCCACAGAGCTGGTATCAGAGCCATCCTGACTGTAGGAGACCTTAGTTAGCATGGACGTTAGTTAGGAAAACAAGTACTTGGGAAAAACTATTTACGAAACAAATTCTTTCTTTAGTCGGAAGTATAGCTTCTACTCCTCTTATTTATTCAAAGCTTCTAAATTCCTATCTCTCCACTTTATAAAAAGGTTTGAAAATTCTTGCTCTATTGTCTCATCCACTTCAAACCTACATGTTGGACGATGTCCCCAACTCAGACCGGAGACTCGAAGTCGAAGATGGATCAACCTCTTATGAAGTCTCAAGTATCTCCAATGACAACTATTGAAGATCGGATGCCGACTTAGCCCTGCACTTAAAGGGATAATTAGATCATGTCTTTGGTTGTCACCAAAGTATGTCAAGGGTTTGACCTTGTTCCTCCATGGACTTGCACCTTTTTGCAGTCGTCTGGGATCAAGTCCTCAGTTCTTGACTAGTAATTTTTAGGCTAGCTACAAGAAGTTGACGACCTCGGGAGTACCTCAACAACTACCCCTCTGAAGACCTCACACCCCCGAGATGTTTACAACAGAAGGCTGCACAGTTTTTGCCTCCACCTCCACATCAACGGCTCAACACCCGGCCCCCTTCACCACCAACTGCTACAAGGATCCAAGTTGAAGCTGATACTGACGATTTGAAGACGTCAACATATGTGACCAGCCCCAAACCAATAGGATGGATAGGACAAACTCAATCACTTCGATTGAGCTACCCCCACGTTTTAGGTATCCCTAGATACTTAGAGTGCCTTGTTTGGTGTGCTGATTGCTTGTAGTTCACTTGTGTGCTGCCTTGAGTGTCTTTTGTTTGTTTGTTGTGTGTATAATTGTCTTGGCCTTTCGGTCTGAAAAACACCCTTAGTGAGATAAACTAGCTTAGAAAGCCTCCCAAAGATGTTTTCCACCCTCACCTACCTCGCCGATGTTTTGCTAACTGCTAGTTAGTTGGATGGGTTAACGGAAGGCTCCAACTCTAACCCCGTTAGCAGTTGTTTTTCAACCGACTGGAAAAACTAACCCAAACCCCCATCTACGTTCAATATCAGCTGGAGCATCTCGACCACGCCAAGAAAGAAGAAGCCCTACCTTCAAGAATGATTGCACCTCGACGAGAAGACATACTAATTTGGACTAACCTTAGAGCATGCCCGCACTAACCTCGGGGGTATCTTTTTGAAAACTACCCTCTAACACACCATCTAACAAGCTGAGAGAACAATAACGTCAAAGCCGAGCTACATCACATGGTTCATCTGGTCCTCATCTAGTAAAGACTCCTGAAGATACCTCAAGAACTCGAGATTAGGTGCAACTTACCCGCTCACCAACAGGTATAAGTCAGCACCGACCCGCAAGATAAAGATTGTCTTCGACGACCTCTGTTGCTGCTTCATATGGATACCAACCGGGCGTTTCATCAACTTACTAACTCACCACGCGCCCCATATGGTTGAGTTAACACCGTGAGTGCCTCTTGAAGTTGTGGTCTGCACGTTGTCCTCGAATATTCTTCAACTGAACAAGGAAGATCGACGACTTCTTTAGAAGCCCCCGACAGGACCGCAAGGCAGAAGCTCTAAGTTTCTCAGAAAGCCCGATGAAAAATCTTAAGGGTGGAAGACTTCGTCCTCCACTAAAAATTGGAGCTGTCCCTAAAATTTTAAACCTTTCAAAAAAAAAAAACACCGTTGGAAAACATGGGATTGCACTAACCCCTCTTGAAGCCGTGGACTACACAACGCCCTCAGAGGATGTTCAACTCAAGACGGGAGATCATTGACTTCTTCAAAATCGTCCGACAAGACCCGTGGCCGAAGCTTACAGTTTTTAACGCCCCTCCCCGATGAACAATTTTAAGGGTGGAAGACTTCGTCTTCCACTAAATTTAAGCTAACTCTAAAAAGTTTTCAAACACTGTTAGATGCACTAACTCTCCCATATTCTTGAACCACCGCTAGGATCATGAAGAAGCTACAGATCCAACACCGGCCTGGAGAAGTCAACCTCTCTCCGTGAAGCCGCTATCGGCAAGAATCCATCATGTCTCTGAGAAGCTGAAATTGCGACCCTCTCATAAACGGCACGCCGATAGAAGAATGGAGTCTAACTTTAGTTAAACTTTACAACCCCTCCAGTTCTACGCTCAGTAATCTCAGGACGAGATTATTTTAAGGGTGGAAGATCTGTAACACCCCAACTTTTGCAACCTTGATTAGTTGTCCTTATTGCAAAAATTAGGGGGAACAAAAACTTTTTTCTTCAAACGAATTATGATGAATTGCCTTGATCTGTTGGTTAATATGAATTTCTTTGATCTGTTGTTAAATGAATTGTTTTGTTTTGCTTGTTGAATTTTGTCTTGAACTACCTCAAAGGGCAACACTCTATTGGTCAAGCAAGCAACTCACCTAACAAAACACATGTGTGGCATTAGGAGAAATTGTTTTCCTTCTTACTTCAAACCTTTTCACTTATGGCAACATGGATGTACCTATTTAAAATTCATCTTTGTGGTTCAATCTAGCTCAACCCATCCTTGTTTCAAATCTCTGGATCATCCACCCCTTACTACATCCATCTCTTACACTCTAGTCAAAACCCCTAACACATCACTAATTTTTGGTTAAGTCCTAAAACTGTTTTGAGTTCCATTTTGGAGCCCCTGGATTAAGCTACCCCTTGCCATCCAAGGCAATGAATCTGGTCCTAAACCCACCTTATCTTGAGCACTTCCCAACCATATCTTTTCCCTAAACCAAATCCCTCTTGTACTCATTTATCCTTGTCTGTTTTGAGGCTAAGTTAAAAGTCTGTTTTGGCAGGCTTAAAAAGTTCTAACTTTGGCAGTTAAGATCTAAGCACCCACAACTGTTACTGGTGACCTCAATACATGGATCTCATCTATGCAACATCCTCTACAACTTCCACGTCTTGCTTGCAAAATAACACCCTTGCAACCCATTTATTTTACCTCATCTTATGCCCTACCCAATGTTGCACCCCTAGATCCCATTTTTCTATTTTATCTTTGTTTTTCTTTATTTCCCAATTTTAAATCTTCACAAACCAAGTGGGGAGATGCTGGTTCATTGTAAAGAACTCATTTACCCTTAAGATTATATCTTTTCCAAAATTATTCTTCTTTTCTCTAAATAACTTTTCCAAAACCCCTTTTTAATATATTCTTTAGTCTTTGCCACTTCTAGTTTTATTCTTAAGTGTTTTCTTCTTATAACAAGAAGGATTGTGGATAATATTTTACCCCCTCATCTCCTTCAACTCAAAAATATTTCTATAAAAGTATTTAATCCTTGTAATGTATATTTTTGGTACTTATGCAAACTCTTGCATGTTGTTGCTCTTTTAAAATTTTGAGAAAACTATCCAATATGTGAAATGGTATTTGGGGCCGTCCCAAACTAAAAACCTACTTGGTCAAGTTCAACTTTTCAAAAACAAAACCCTAGTTCACTTATTTGCTTATTTAATCCTCCAAAATAGTTTAACCTCCACCCCAACTTCCTCTAATCACTCTCCTCCTTAATTCCTGATTTAATTATCACCTTAACCAATTCTTTGCTGATCTACAAAGTCACTTGGGCTTGTTGCTCGGCCACCTTGGTTTGCTCAAGAAAATGGCCGGCCATGCCATGCCATCTCTCCATGCATTACATCTCCCTTGTTCTCTCTCCCTCCCTAACTTGTTTAAGCATCACTCCATATTTTGAAACCACCAGAACCACTTCCCCATGCTTGATCATCTTGGTCACTCGACCTACATGGGAGAATGGGAGCCGGCCATGATGGGTATGGCAATGTTCCATCATTTTCTTCTCTCTCTCCCTCCTCTCTTGGTCAAAACTTGGGAAGCCACATACCTGCATCCCTACCTCTCCAACCTGCAACCCTAGGCAAGCCCTACACCCCTCCAGCCCCATTGCTCCCCTTCCCAAAGCCATGAATGGCATAGGCCTTGACCAAAGCCCCTAGATCTACACCCCTGCACCTCTCTTCTTGTCTAGAGCGTAGCCCTGGATTCCTGGAGCTCCATGATGCCTTCCTCTCATGCCCCAACACCTCCAGTACCTCTAACCCGTCATGCCAACCCGGTGACCACCGTTCTTGGACATCAAGCAAACCAACGTCCCTGGCCTCGAGGTCGCGCCATGATGGTGCCCTGACATCCCCTTCCCCGAAGCGCATGCTCCCGAGGCCCGCCTTACCTTCTAGCAGCCTCGCCGAGCTCGCCCCGGGCGTGATCACCACGCCACGGTCACCACCCGCGCACCCACCGCTGGCCGTTCTCCTCCGGCTATTTAAGGCCCTGCTCAGCTTGCTCCTCCCCTCACATTACCTCCTCTCCCTCCCCAGACACCACCTAGAGAGCGCCCGGTGAAGCTCTGCCCTCTGCTCGCCGGAGAAGAACAACACCGGCATGCTCACCATGAGGGTGGCGAGCAAGTCGAGCTCGTCCCCGTCATCCTCGCCCCTCCCTCTCAGTACCATCGTGCTCTCCGTCTTTTTCCCATTCTAACCCACACCCCTGTGCCGCCCAGGGTTGCCGGAGATCACCGCCGTCGCCGCTCGGCCGTAGGGTGCTGCGCGGAAGATGGCGTCGGGAGAGCTGCTGCGGACGGAGAAGAAGCAGGGGGGCATGCCCTGGATCGCCACGTGACGTCGCCGCCTCGCCCAGCTGTTGCCGTCGACCAGCGCGCCGCGCCGGTAAGCCCCGGCCGCCTCCGTTTCCTCCCCAGACCCGCGCGTGTGTGCGTGGTCGACGAGGGAGACGATCCCGACCCGATCGTGCTCTGCATGGGCCGCTTGGCCACGTTGGCCATGCAGGCTGGCCCACCCGGGTCCCTCTCCCCTCCCTTTTCTTCTTTTGTTTTCTTTTTTCTCAAAACGCCACCTGGAAACCCTACTGGGCCGGCCCACTATTCAAATCAGCACGGCCCAGTCTTTCCCGCCCGTTTTCCAGTTTCAAAAATGCTGTTTTTTGTGACAAAAACCAGTGGCATTCAAATACAAATAACTCGAGATCTACAAACCCAAATCGAATGAAACCAATTGCATTAGTTCATAAATTTCAATAGCTTTCCAATGCCACTGGTCCCATATTTTTAGGATTTTTGTACGAATTTTGGTGAATTAATCTTGATCACTGTATTCTGGTTAGTATTTCTAAGTCCTAAAATTGTAGATTTCATATTTTTGGATGAATCCAATCGTGTTAATCTTGTTTTGTTATTGCCCATCTAGGAAAAATATCATTTTTCACTGATCATGAAAATTTATCTCTGTTCATGAGTGTATGTGTGTCACATACATTGATAGAATTAAAATCTCTTTGACTTATTCAAATCCTTGTCATCACTTTGTTTTCAAAATATCCAAACCATGATTTGTTACTGTAGAAAAACTCCCCTGCATATTTTCATGTTTATTTTACTTGACCCTTGGTTCTTGAGCTTTGTGTTGATTGTTTGCTTTAATTACTTTTGCGACGCTAGACACGAACGAGGGAGAAGTTGAAGGGGAGGATTTTGGAGAAGGATTTGAGGAGGACCAGGGACAAGCCAACCAAGGCAAGCCATCTCTTGATCTCTGAATGTTGAACCACATATTGTGGTTACTTTGTTATTATTATTGTCTCTCGATCTATCTTGTGTGATTTCTACTTTTGTTGTTGAAGCACGCTCATCATGAGCATGTTTATTCTCTTTGACACCTCACCTACAACCCCCTTTAGTGAAATGGTGGTCTTCATTATCATGATCTTGGTGTACCCTCTAAGTGTGAGGGGTATGCCCACTTATCTTGCGTGTGTCGACCTCTTGACACCCTTCTTGAACCCCTTGTTGATGTTATGCATACTTACTCTCGAGTATGTTGAACCCCTTGTTGATGTTCTGCATACTTACTCTCGAGTATGTTGAACCCCTTGTTGATCTTATACATGCATACCCTGAGCATGTATGCCCCCTTGACCATCTATTTTATCATCTTCTTAGTGGTATGATGATCAACATCATGAACCTTGTCGAATCATCCTACTTACGTTGTTCCCATCCTAAGCATGTATGATCCCCTTGACAATTCAATTATCATCTCCTTAGTGGTATGATGGCTAGCATCATTGCCATTGTTATATCTTAGCTCCTACATAAAACTATAGGTTGGGAACCCCTCAAGGTTTACCTTGTTGTAAAAGTTTTGAGAAAACCTTGGGTGAGTCGACCTTACCCGAGTGTATGGTTTATGAAGGCAAAAAGGATCTTGTCAAAGATGATTGAGAAAAAGAAATGTGGGTGTGACTTGGGTTTTGAGAAAAACGACACATGGTTCTTTGTATTCGCCCGGAACAGTCTAAACAGACGCAACCATAGCTACTCCAATGTGGGCACGGGGCTTAACTTGACGTTTGTTCTTCTTAGCATGAGGCACCGCACAACTATACAAGGGTACGGTTACCCCGAATCCGGGTTGTCATGGTTGGGACAATAGTATAACGGGAGGCCTTCGGGGCTGACCCGTCCGGAAGACACTATGGGTCTCCTCGGCTTGGCGGTGGAGCCACGCTCAAGAGGAGGTGAGCTGCCACGGTGCCGGGAGGTACATACTCCATAGGGTAGGACCTCGTGTTAAGTCGAATGGGCGAAAGGTTATGTCCGGGTATCCGTCGTGGCATATGTCGTTATGCGGGGATGATGCCCACACGATAGGTATCCGGATAGTTGTGGTGAAAGTGTGCAAACTCTGCAGAATCAAAACTATTCGAATAGCCGCGTCCGCGGTCATGGACGGTTGGGATGGCCGTTACGTAGCCGTGTCGAGTTTTGGTTTTGAAAATATTTTCCAAAGGAAATGTGTGTTGGAAGTACCGGAAGGGTACGGGAAAGATGTTGTGCCGACCATGTGGAGATGGTCGAGGAAAATGAAACAAAAGCGGGTGACCCTTCCTAGTGTTTCATGTAGAGGAACTCTTCTTTAACAAAGATATAGAGATGTCATAGGACTTCCCTAGTATCCCCATCAATTGAGATGGCGGTATGCTACCTCTTCTTTAACAAAGATATAGAGATGTCATAGGACTTCCTTAGTGTCCCCATCAACTGTGATGTCGGGATGCTATATCCACAAGAGAAACTATTCTCTTCTTCACATGCTATATCCACAAGAGAAACTATTCTCTTCTTCACATGCTATATCCACAAGAGAAACTATTCTTCCTCTCTTGTCTCTTTTAGTTAGCTCGTTAGCATCTTTCTTGATGGTTTGCGAGTACAATTCCAAATGTACTCACGGCTTTGTCCCCGGCTATTTACTTGGCCAGACTTGGAGGAACACGATGGATGAAGAAGGAGTTGACGACGTCTATGCGAGCTAGGAACGTCTTCCCGCTCGGTTGCTCGTAGGGTTATGGCGGATGACTTGGGTACTGCTGTCGCTCGAAGTGATGATGCTACTCCGATGTTTAGTTAGGCCCTTCGAGGCTATTATGTAATTGTCGGTCATGTGACCATGTTGTAATTTTCTTATTCCGCTTTGTAATTGGATGGTGTAATTTGATATCAGTTCGGTTATGTGTTCACGGCGCACTGATCATGGGATCGTGAACTGTATACATAACAGGGAATTTTGGACCGTTAGTCCGAGGTCCCCACAATTTTGGCAAGGTGGTCTTTACAAAAAGTGTTCACCTTGATGTTGACTTTGAAATGGTGCAAAGAGTTAGCAAGAGTTAGTTTGAGAAAATTGAATGGCAATGGCTCAAAGTAGTGATCAGGCTATAAATTTCAGTTTTGACCATTATTGTATGTGAGCCCCAATTGAGTTTGAAATAATATTTGAATTGGGTTTCTTTGATTCCAAAAGTTGTAATAAGTGTTTAGTATCATATTACCATTAATGGTGAAGGCCAAAATGGTCTAGGGTCAAGATTTATAAAAATGGCATACACCATATGTAAGGGTTTTGGGATTTTCTAGATTTTATTCTTTTATTCCTCTTTGCTTCATTTTGACAAGAGTGAGGTGTATTTGGTGTTAGATTGAGTTAGGTGAAAGGTTAAAACCATTTTGAGACAATGGAGGTGGCTAGGTCAAGATTTGATAATTTGGCCCTATGTGTATGTGAGTGAAAATGGAACTATCTCACTATTTGATTTCTCTCCATTTGATTTGACTTTTCTTGACTCTAAGGTGATTCTTATTAGTTTAGAAACATTTCCAAACCATTGAAACCATTTCAAATGGTCTTGCTCAAAGATTTGCAAAATTGGCCATAATACATGAGAGGTGACATGTCAATTCTTCTTATTCTTGTAATGTGCTCCCCTTGCTTCACTTGGGCAAGGTTGAGGGTCAATTTAGGGTTAGATTAGGTTTAGAGATGGTTTCACACCATTGGGTAGAAGTAGAAGTGCATAGGACAAGAATTGGTGAAAATGGCTATGTGTCACATATGCTTCTATGCATAGGTGGCATTTGATTTTTAGTTGGACTAGGCTTGACCCAATTGATGTTGTTGAGTGTTGAAATCGTATATAGGAGTGATCCAACCATTCACTAGAAGTCTTAGGATCAAGATCCTCAATTTCACAACTTTGATATTTTGCTCTCATATGCCTCTATGGCATTATTACTTTCTTTTTAAAATCTTTTGTTTCATTTTGGATTGGGTTGGAGAAGTACTAGATAAGGTTTATGAAGGTTTTCCAATCCTCTAAATAAAGTAGAAAGGCCTAGGGTAAAGTTTTACAAAAATAGCTATAGGCACATATGCCTCTATGCATATGTTTGATTTTATTTTGTTTCACACTTGAATTGGTTGGTAAGTGCTTTGTTGAGTGTGTTGAGATAGTCCAAATCATCTACCCAAGGTAGACAAGGCAAAGCTCATCATTTTCCACAAGTATCCATAGGCTTGCATATGCCTTTTTCTTAAATAAGATCTTTCCTTTTTATTTTATTTCTTGAAGATTGATGACAAGAGGGATGTGGTTTAGGGTTTAGTAAGTCTTGCTAGGGTTCACCACCATTTAGCAAAATAAGAAAAGGTAGGGTTCAAGATTTACCTATTAAGGCTATAGGCCCACATATGGCTTTTCCTTTATTTTAGGTTTCTCAAAATATATCCACATGATTTTTGAGAAGGTTAGAATTTTTTATTTTTCTTATTTGATTTCTTTCTCTTTTAATTTCATTTGGTTTGTGATCTTCACTTGATCACTTTAGGGTTTTAGGGTTTATCACATAAGCATAATAACACGCATCATGGCAAAAACACAAGTATTAGGTAGGAGCACTAAGCATAATACCCTATATAAGAAAAGTTTTTGTTGGTTCTCATTTTTGGAAAAAGGAAATTTATTTTCTCTTTGTTTTGAAATTTGGGGTGTTACAAACCCTTCCCCCTTAAACAAATCTCGTCCCGAGATTTTAAGAAAAGTTAGGTTCCTAAGAGAGATTGGGTGATATGATTTAGCAGGAAACATACTTGGCATATTCCGAGGTGCTTCTTGCGCTTCGGTGGTCTTCATGTTGTAGTAGCGACCGTTGCGGTTGTTCGGGTAGTTTGGAGCAAACTTTCTTCTAGTTGCGATACGGCGCTGCTGCTGTGCAGGTGCAGCGGTGTTGGCGGCAATCTTGGCAAGCTTCTTGGGGCATTCATTGGAGTAATGACCCACAGTTCCACATTCATAGCAGGTTACCGTTGACTTGTCCTTTTGGGCAATGGGTACAGCATTGCTTCCAGTCCTTGGGGCATTGTTGGCGGCTTTCATCGGGCACTTGTTTGAGTAATGACCAGTAACACCACATGCATAGCAAGTCACAGTGGACTTGGCTCTGGGGGCATGGTTGGGTATTGGGATGAGCTGCTCCAGTGATGCTATCCTCACACGGAGGCGAGCAATGAGGTAGTCCTTCCTGGCGTGCTGATGGCGAAGTGCCTTGCGCTCCATTGCAAGGATGTTGAGGGTGTCAGTCATCTTGGCGTGCTCAATGTGCATCTGGTTGGCCTGGGCATGGGAGTTGTTGCGGGTAGGAGGGGCCATCTGAAGATTGAGGTAGATGATGAGATAAGAGGGAAATTTCTATGGTTTGTTTGAGTTAAAGTTCAAAAAGTTCAAAACTTGAAAACTTGAGTAGTGTTGAGGGGGTAAAAACCAGCAACACTTTTTTCATTCATACCAAACATCACACATGACAATTCTAACACACCGTTGGTTTGAAGAACCATTCATTCGCTCTACGATACAAGGGGATCCTGATACAACTCACACCTACTTAAGTGCTGGGGTGATACTACTCTTCCGGGTGGATTCTTCTTCTTCACGGGTGAGGTGCTTGGCGAGAGGCGAGGGCGTTGTCCAAATCCCTGCGGGTTTTGTACTGCCTGAAGTCCTGAGGTGCTTCATAGGGGTTCATCTCCGGGGGTGGGGGCATGGTCATCGGTCTTCCCATGGAGTCATGTCTTGGGTAGTAGATGAAACGAGTGTTCTTGATCTTGTCCTCATTTTGTCCACACAGACGGGAAATTGCTTCTTGCATAGCTTTGACTAGTCCTTCCTTCCAAGTGTTTCCCGTTACGGAAAACCATATGGTTTCCCATACCGGGGCATCAAGCTTCCTTCGTAGATCGGTAGAAACGTCCCACCGAGGTGGTTCTCCTAACTCGAGCTTTGAGGGGTATTCGAAGAACTCGGGGTACGGGTGTCCTAGATATTCCACTAGTTGCTTCAACTCCTTTTCGAACCTTAGGTCGCCTCCGGGACCAAGCTGATAGGACTCCCATTGGTACGTCATCTGTGAACAAAGAGGAGGAGTAAATTAGAGAAGTAGTCAAGTGCGCAAAATTTTATGTAGGCTTGCAAAGAAAGTAGAGTATAGATTTCTCATTTTTTTGAAAAAGGATTTCAAGGATAAGGGTAAGAACAAGTTTTCACAAATATTCACTTCATTGGTTTGTGAAACTAAGTTTTTCGTACGTCCATCCTAACTAGGGTCTCCTAAGGTCAAACAATGGCTCGATACCAACTTGTCAACACCCGGATTTTTAAGTCCAGATGCCTGTTATGCCATACATCGCAATCCCAGGAATATTGTTGTTGCGAGACATAACAGTTGAATATCATAAGTCATCATTCATTACATACCATAGTCGTCTTACAAATAGAGATCACATGATCCATATTACACAAATAGTTGATCTATTGATCAACGGACACAAAGTTCATAGTTTCATAGCGGAAGCGTAAATAGAAGGGACTCTCTAGTCCACAGGCCAACGTCTGACGTCAGAAGATTCCCTAGTTGTTGTAGGCGTCCTGCTGGTCATCATCTTGATAGTTATGCTCCTCTTCATAGTCTGGCCATTTGAATAGCCAGGGACACAACCGTGAGTACTTTAAAGTACTCGCAAACTAATACTAATGTAAGTGCTAACAATTCTAGTAAAGGGGTGCTAAGCTCTAGTTTATTTTGCATAAAGCCAATTTTAGTTCACAAACATTTTGGTAAACTCCTCATGTGCTAACTAACTCAAGTGGGAACATTAGTGTCATTCCCACAACTCCATTGTGATTCAAAGTCAATGTCACCTTTCAAGTTCAAATTCACCAGTCACCCTTCACTATTCATAGCTTTCAAAAAGTTCTGATGACGGAATAGTATGGCCTTTCCAACTGTCCATAACCGAGGATGCGGCTATTCGAATAGGTTTAACTCTGCAGAGGTTGTATACTTGTGCCACAACAATTGCAATAGCTCGTCAGGGGTAACTGGCCCTGATTTATCGTACGCAGTACGCGAACTACCAATCCTAACCTTTCATTTACATACCCTAGTATAGGCACCTCTCCCCATGAGCTTGGCCTCCCAGTGAAGACAGACGGTCAGCCTGGGAACTGCACAGGGCTTGGGCCGGACATTCACCTCATTTTGCGTCATATCATCTCCTTTCCTTTGTTGTTGAGGCAGCTTTCGGCATAACCCTGATGACGCTTGTTTAGAGGGAACCCATACTAAGACACACAAACTTCCGGTTAAGCCCTACCCAGATTCAGGTATTGTGGGGGTACTTGTAAAATTGGAATGGTATCGCATCCGAACCCAACCATCAGTGTTTTTGTAAAATTCACCAAGTCATTCACCAGTCATATTCACCTTCAAAATCTCTCAATAGAATGACTCATCATTCCAAGGTTTTCAAAGTCATTTCAATTCCCAAGTTCCCAAATGGAGTAGTCACTTTCAAATTAGCACTAGCATCTATGTATGAGGGGTGCTAAGTATTTTGCTTTGCTTCTAGGCTAACTTTGATACTCTTGTACTAATCCAATACTAACCAAGTGAATCATGAATCAAAAAGTACTTTGATAAAACAAAAGTAAATAAAGCTTGTAAAGTAAAACTGGGAAATAGGATCATAAGCATAAAGTAAATAGGATAATGCCTTGCTCATAGTGAGCTTTGCACTTTGCAAGAGTATTATCTTGCACCCAAAATGGTTTGCATCAATCTAGCTGGCATTGGTAATAGCTTGCTAACTTGACTACTCTAGTAAACTTCTTTACTTTGACCAAAGTTAACTATAAAAGCAACTTATTGAGAAAACAAGTAAAAACTTGTAATGTATAAACTTGGGATAGGCTTATGTCAGAAAAGGTAAGATTCATGGTGCCTTGCCCCAAGAGGCTTTGCACTTTGCAAGAATATTAGCTTGCATAGGTGTTAGCTTGCAACATTATAACTTGCAAAAGTCTAGCTTGCATGAATATTAGCTTGCATAGGTGTTAGCTTGCAACATTATAACTTGCAATAGTCTAGCTTGCAAGATTATTAGCTTGCCTTGGTTGAAGTGGGGGTCCAAGTTTTCTTCTCCTTCCTCTTTGTAGAAGTCCTCCTCTTCTGGATACTCCTTGGTACTAGCGTCTAAAATACGAATACGGGGTATACAATCATCATACCAAACTTACATACTAAACTAAGCACACACAAGCTTTACACAACTTAACTAGCATCACACACTACTATTAAGTGGGTGGATGTGTTCCTCTTATTTAAGAAAAATAATTTCCTCTCATTATCTTATTAAGATTTAATTTCTCTCATGAACAAAATATGACCTAGGTTGACCAAAGTCAACCTCTTCATACTCATCATTTAAGAAAATGATTTAAATGAGGTTTCATACCTCATACAATTTAATACTAACATGGTAGTGATTTAATGTCACCAAATACTCAACATGAGAATATATAGACCATGGTCACCACCTCATGTTGAAATACTTGAGACCAAGATTTAAATGAGAGGAAAACCTCTCATATGATTTAACACATAGTTGTAACTAGGTTAACAACTACCATTGAGGTGATTTCACATCCTCATCAATTCATTGGCTATTCTAACATTACTTGTATTTACACCAATTATTCTATTCACACAAATACTACAATTGGGGTGCATTGGTTGGGTTGCTTGAGGGAAATAATTTCCTCTCCTTACATATGTAAATGATAATTTCCATATGGTTCTTGAGAAATACTTTTCTCTCATTGAAATCTTCTCAAGATTTAATTTCTCAAACAATCATACATGAAATCATGTTGACCCAAGTCAACCATTCATCATCATCATTTTGAGAAATTGATTTAAATGAGGTAGAGTACCTCATACCATTTAATAACACTACACATGATTTAAATCTCTAAGTAATTCATATAAGTGAGTTTGGCCAGGGGTCCAAACATCACATGAATTCATTTGAGACAAGATTTAAATGAAGTATAAGACTTCATATGAATTACTTAATAGTTTTGGACAATATCCACTAGTTAAACTAGCCATATTATCCACTACTTAAACTAGGGCATGATCATGCAAAGTTACCACACCATTTTATTACATAAACAATTAGTGTAAGTCAAATGTGAGCTATTAGAGTTGGAATTAACTTCATATCTATTTTGGTTGATTTTTAAGAATTATTTGAAGGTGCAAAAGTCCCTGATTTGTTCTTTTTGTCAGATTAATTCTACAAATAATTTTGAGATGGGACCAGTGGCATTTGATAGATAATTTCACTAGCTTTCCAACGGTATAAAATTTGTTAAAATTGGCCAAGCCAAACAGATTGTATTGAATTTCAAAGTGGGGTTCAGTATTGAAAATGATTTGAATTGAATTAATTGAATTTAGCCAAATGGGCTAGGCGGGAAAAGAAGTGGGCCGAAAGATTTAAAATGCCAGGGGGCAGCCCAACTAGCGCTGCGGGCCAACTGACAGCGGGGCCCGCATGTCAGCGACGGAGGCTTACCGAAACGGTATGGAGGATCGTGGGACGTAGGATCAGAAGAAGATCGTGCGGCCGAGGCTCGTCGTCTCCGTCGAGGGGAGGGGCTTGCTGGCGGCTACGGCAGGGGGTCGGCGGCGAGCTGGAGCTCCGGCGAGGATCAGCGATGGTGCAGGGCGGCGTTGTCGAGGATGAGGAAGCAGATGGCGCAGATGGCGGCTCGAATGGTGGCCTGAATCGACGGCGGTGATCTCAGGTCCGCCGCGGGCTCCGGCGTTCGATTGGGCGGCTCCGGTGGCTAATCAAAGATGGGAAGAGGTCGAGGAGGATCAGGGAGAGGAGGGGAGGAACTTTGCTGTGGAGGAGATAGCGCGGGGACGGCTCTATTTATAGTTGCGGGGGTGTGCTGCGGGGCAGTGGTGGTGGCGACATGCGCGCGGCGTTGCCGGCGATGGAGAGGGGTAGGAGGGAGCAGGGCGAGGTAGGTGGCGTCCAGGCGGTGCTAGGAGGTTAGACGGCGAGGTGGGGGACGGTCTGGTGTGTGCGCGCGACGGCGCTTGCGCGGGGCACGGCGCGTGTCTGGCGGGGTCAGGGTGCGGCGGCGAAGCTCAAGGCGCTCCGCGGTGGTCCAGGGGAGGCGGCGTCCATTGGCGTCGCGCGTGGCCAGGGGTCGCCGTGGCGTGCGCGTTGTGCGATGTGGGCGGCATACCCTGGCAGACCTGGGCGCGACGCGTGCCACCAGTGGGGTCCTCTTCTCCGGCAATGGCGGCTATGGTTGGATGCAGGGGAGCAAAGGGGGTCCAGGGGACATGATGGCAGGGTGTGGTGGTGCGAGGAGAGAGGGGATGGTGGCCATGGTAACCATGGCCGGCATGGCCATGGCATGCATGCTTGGGCAGCTCCTCCTAGAGTTGCTGTGGGTGTGCTAGGGTGAGAGTGGTCAAGGGAACCAGAGAGAGTGATTTGGGGTAATAGGGTTAGCTAGGACACTATTTAGAATAGTGTTGGCATAGTTCCCTATTTGTAATTCATCAATTTTGTCCAAATTTTATTTAGTTCAAAAGGTTGACCAATTTGAAAAGGGTGTGTTTGGTTTGGTTCTAAATGACCAGAGGCAAAGAGAGGTGGTGGTGGAATTTAGAAAATCAAAATATTGCAAAGTTCACTAAGTGGGAGATTGTTCCCCATAACAAAAAGTGCTAACTTTGGATGAGCATAGCAAATGATCCAAAATGATTTTGGCAAGGTGGTCTTTACAAAAAAGTGTTCACCTTGATGTTGACTTTGAAATGGTGCAAAGAGTTAGCAAGAGTTAGTTTGAGAAAATTGAATGGCAATGGCTCAAAGTAGTGATCAGGCTATAAATTTCAGTTTTGACCATTATTGTATGTGAGCCCCAATTGAGTTTGAAATAATATTTGAATTGGGTTTCTTTGATTCCAAAAGTTGTAATAAGTGTTTAGTATCATATTACCATTAATGGTGAAGGCCAAAATGGTCTAGGGTCAAGATTTATAAAAATGGCATACACCATATGTAAGGGTTTTGGGATTTTCTAGATTTTATTCTTTTATTCCTCTTTGCTTCATTTTGACAAGAGTGAGGTTTATTTGGTGTTAGATTGAGTTAGATGAAAGGTTCAAACCATTTTGAGACAATGGAGGTGGCTAGGTCAAGATTTGATAATTTGGCCCTATGTGTATGTGAGTGAAAATGGAATTATCTCACTATTTGATTTCTCTCCATTTGATTTGACTTTTCTTGACTCTAAGGTGATTCTTATTAGTTTAGAAACATTTCCAAACCATTGAAACCATTTCAAATGGTCTTGCTCAAAGATTTGCAAAATTGGCCATAATACATGAGAGGTGACATGTCAATTCTTCTTATTCTTGTAATGTGCTCCCCTTGCTTCACTTGGGCAAGGTTGAGGGTCAATTTAGGGTTAGATTAGGTTTAGAGATGGTTTCACACCATTGGGTAGAAGTAGAAGTGCATAGGACAAGAATTGGTGAAAATGGCTATGTGTCACATATGCTTCTATGCATAGGTGGCATTTGATTTTTAGTTGGACTAGGCTTGAACCAATTGATGTTGTTGAGTGTTGAAATGGTATATAGGAGTGATCCAACCATTCACTAGAAGTCTTAGGATCAAGATCCTCAATTTCACAACTTTGATATTTTGCTCTCATATGCCTCTATGGCATTATTACTTTCTTTTTAAAATCTTTTGTTTCATTTTGGATTGGGTTGGAGAAGTACTAGATAAGGTTTATGAAGGTTTTCCAATCCTCTAAATAAAGTAGAAAGGCCTAGGGTAAAGTTTTACAAAAATAGCCATAGGCACATATGCCTCTATGCATATGTTTGATTTTATTTTGTTTCACACTTGAATTGGTTGGTAAGTGCTTTGTTGAGTGTGTTGAGATAGTCCAAATCATCTACCCAAGGTAGACAAGGCAAAGCTCATCATTTTCCACAAGTATCCATAGGCTTGCATATGCCTTTTTCTTAAATAAGATCTTTCCTTTTTATTTTATTTCTTGAAGATTGATGACAAGAGGGATGTGGTTTAGGGTTTAGTAAGTCTTGCTAGGGTTCACCACCATTTAGCAAAATAAGAAAAGGTAGGGTTCAAGATTTACCTATTAAGGCTATAGGCCCACATATGGCTTTTCCTTTATTTTAGGTTTCTCAAAATATATCCACATGATTTTTGAGAAGGTTAGAATTTTTTATTTTTCTTATTTGATTTCTTTCTCTTTTAATTTCATTTGGTTTGTGATCTTCACTTGATCACTTTAGGGTTTTAGGGTTTATCACATAAGCATAATAACACGCATCATGGCAAAAACACAAGTATTAGGTAGGAGCACTAAGCATAATACCCTATATAAGAAAAGTTTTTGTTGGTTCTCATTTTTGGAAAAAGGAAATTTATTTTCTCTTTGTTTTGAAATTTGGGGTGTTACAAACCCTTCCCCCTTAAACAAATCTCGTCCCGAGATTTTAAGAAAACTTAGGTTCCTAAGAGAGATTGGGTGATATGATTTAGCAGGGAACATACTTGGCATATTCTGAGGTGCTTCTTGCGCTTCGGTGGCCGTCATGTTGTAGTAGCGACCGTTGCGGTTGTTCGGGTAGTTTGGAGCAAACTTTCTTCTAGTTGCGATACGGCGCTGCTGCTGTGCAGGTGCAGCGGTGTTGGCGGCAATCTTGGCAAGCTTCTTGGGGCATTCATTGGAGTAATGACCCACAGTTCCACATTCATAGCAGGTTACCGTTGACTTGTCCTTTTGGGCAATGGGTACAGCATTGCTTCCAGTCCTTGGGGCATTGTTGGCGGCTTTCATCGGGCACTTGTTGGAGTAATGACCGAGTAACACCACATGCATAGCAAGTCACAGTGGACTTGGCTCTGGGGGCATGGTTGGGTATTGGGATGAGCTGCTCCAGTGATGCTATCCTCACACGGAGGCGAGCAATGAGGTAGTCCTTCCTGGCGTGCTGATGGCGAAGTGCCTTGCGCTCCATTGCAAGGATGTTGAGGGTGTCAGTCATCTTGGCGTGCTCAATGTGCATCTGGTTGGCTCTGGGCACGGGAGTTGTTGCGGGTAGGAGGGGCCATCTGAAGATTGAGGTAGATGATGAGATAAGAGGGAAATTTCTATGGTTTGTTTGAGTTAAAGTTCAAAAAGTTCAAAACTTGAAAACTTGAGTAGTGTTGAGGGGGTAAAAACCAGCAACACTTTTTTCATTCATACCAAACATCACACATGACAATTCTAACACACCGTTGGTTTGAAGAACCATTCATTCGCTCTACGATACAAGGGGATCCTGATACAACTCACACCTACTTAAGTGCTGGGGGTGATACTACTCTTCCGGGTGGATTCTTCTTCTTCACGGGTGAGGTGCTTGGCGAGAGGCGAGGGCGTTGTCCAAATCCCTGCAGGTTTTGTACTGCCTGAAGTCCTGAGGTGCTTCATAGGGGTTCATCTCCGGGGGTGGGGGCATGGTCATCGGTCTTCCCATGGAGTCATGTCTTGGGTAGTAGATGAAACGAGTGTTCTTGATCTTGTCCTCATTTTGTCCACACAGACGGGAAATTGCTTCTTGCATAGCTTTGACTAGTCCTTCCTTCCAAGTGTTTCCCGTTACGGAAAACCATATGGTTTCCCATACCGGGGCATCAAGCTTCCTTCGTAGATCGGTAGAAACGTCCCACCGAGGTGGTTCTCCTAACTGAGCTTTGAGGGGTATTCCGAAGAACTCGGGGTACGGGTGTCCTAGATATTCCACTAGTTGCTTCAACTCCTTTTCGAACCTTAGGTCGCCTCCGGGACCAAGCTGATAGGACTCCCATTGGTACGTCATCTGTGAACAAAGAGGAGGAGTAAATTAGAGAAGTAGTCAAGTGCGCAAAATTTTATGTAGGCTTGCAAAGAAAGTAGAGTATAGATTTCTCATTTTTTTGAAAAAGGATTTCAAGGATAAGGGTAAGAACAAGTTTTCACAAATATTCACTTCATTGGTTTGTGAAACTAAGTTTTTCAGACGTCCATCCTAACTAGGGTCTCCTAAGGTCAAACAATGGCTCTGATACCAACTTGTCAACACCCGGATTTTTAAGTCCAGATGCCTGTTATGCCATACATCGCAATCCCGGGAATATTGTTGTTGCGAGACATAACAGTTGAATATCATAAGTCATCATTCATTACATACCATAGTCGTCTTACAAATAGAGATCACATGATCCATATTACACAAATAGTTGATCTATTGATCAACGGACACAAAGTTCATAGTTTCATAGCGGAAGCGTAAATAGAAGGGACTCTCTAGTCCACAGGCCAACGTCCGACGTCAGAAGATTCCCTAGTTGTCGTAGGCGTCCTGCTGGTCGTCATCTTGATAGTTCTGCTCCTCTTCATAGTATGGCCATTTGAATAGCCAGGGACACAGTCGTGAGTACTTTAAAGTACTCGCAAACTAATACTAATGTAAGTGCTAACAATTCTAGTAAAGGGGTGCTAAGCTCTAGTTTATTTTGCATAAAGCCAATTTTAGTTCACAAACATTTTGGTAAACTCCTCATGTGCTAACTAACTCAAGTGGGAACATTAGTGTCATTCCCACAACTCCGTTGTGATTCAAAGTCAATGTCACCTTTCAAGTTCAAATTCACCAGTCACCCTTCACTATTCATAGCTTTCAAAAAGTTCTGATGACGGAACAGTATGGCCTTTCCAACTGTCCATAACCGAGGACGCGGCTATTCGAATAGGTTTAACTCTGCGAGAGGTTGTACACTTGTGCCACAACAATTGCAATAGCTCGTCGGGGGTAATCGGCCCTGATTTATCGTACGCAGTACGCGAACTACCAATCCTAACCTTTCATTTACATACCCTAGTATAGGCACCTCTCCCCATGAGCTTGGCCTCCCAGTGAAGACAGACGGTCAGCCTGGGAACTGCACAGGGCTTGGGCCGGACATTCACCTCATTTCGCGTCATATCATCTCCTTTCCTTTGTTGTAGAGGCAGCTTTCGGCATAACCCCGATGACGCTTGTTTAGAGGGAACCCATACTAAGACACACAAACTTCCGGTTAAGCCCTACCCAGATTCATGTATTGTGGGGGTACTTGTAAAATTGGAATGGTATCGCATCCGAACCCAACCATCAGTGTTTTTGTAAAATTCACCAAGTCATTCACCAGTCATATTCACCTTCAAAATCTCTCAATAGAATGACTCATCATTCCAAGGTTTTCAAAGTCATTTCAATTCCCAAGTTCCCAAATGGAGTAGTCACTTTCAAATTAGCACTAGCATCTATGTATGAGGGGTGCTAAGTATTTTGCTTTGCTTCTAGGCTAACTTTGATACTCTTGTACTAATCCAATACTAACCAAGTGAATCATGAATCAAAAAGTACTTTGATAAAACAAAAGTAAATAAAGCTTGTAAAGTAAAACTAGGAAATAGGATCATAAGCATAAAGTAAATAGGATAATGCCTTGCTCATAGTGAGCTTTGCACTTTGCAAGAGTATTATCTTGCACCCAAAATGGTTTGCATCAATCTAGCTGGCATTGGTAATAGCTTGCTAACTTGACTACTCTAGTAAACTTCTTTACTTTGACCAAAGTTAACTATAAAAGCAACTTATTGAGAAAACAAGTAAAAACTTGTAATGTATAAACTTGGGATATGCTTATGTCGAAAAGGTAAGATTCATGGTGCCTTGCCCCAAGAGGCTTTGCACTTTGCAAGAATATTAGCTTGCATAGGTGTTAGCTTGCAACATTATAACTTGCAAAAGTCTAGCTTGCATGAATATTAGCTTGCATAGGTGTTAGCTTGCAACATTATAACTTGCAATAGTCTAGCTTGCAAGATTATTAGCTTGCCTTGGTTGAAGTGGGGGTCCAAGTTTTCTTCTCCTTCCTCTTTGTAGAAGTCCTCCTCTTCTGGATACTCCTTGGTACTAGCGTCTAAAATACGAATACGGGGTATACAATCATCATACCAAACTTACATACTAAACTAAGCACACACAAGCTTTACACAACTTAACTAGCATCACACACTACTATTAAGTGGGTGGATGTGTTCCTCTTATTTAAGAAAAATAATTTCCTCTCATTATCTTATTAAGATTTAATTTCTCTCATGAACAAAATATGACCTAGGTTGACCAAAGTCAACATCTTCATACTCATCATTTAAGAAAATGATTTAAATGAGGTTCCATACCTCATACAATTTAATACTAACATGGTAGTGATTTAATGTCACCAAATACTCAACATGAGATTATATAGACCATGGTCACCACCTCATGTTGAAATACTTGAGACCAAGATTTAAATGAGAGGTAAACCTCTCATATGATTTAACACATAGTTGTAACTAGGTTAACAACTACCATTGAGGTGATTTCACATCCTCATCAATTCATTGGCTATTCTAACATTACTTGTATTTACACCAATTATTCTATTCACACAAATACTACAATTGGGGTGCATTGGTTGGGTTGCTTGAGGGAAATAATTTCCTCTCCTTACATATGTAAATGATAATTTCCATATGGTTCTTGAGAAATACTTTTCTCTCATTGAAATCTTCTCAAGATTTAATTTCTCAAACAATCATACATGAAATCATGTTGACCCAAGTCAACCATTCATCATCATCATTTTGAGAAATTGATTTAAATGAGGTAGAGTACCTCATACCATTTAATAACACTACACATGATTTAAATCTCTAAGTAATTCATATAAGTGAGTTTGGCCAGGGGTCCAAACATCACATGAATTCATTTGAGACAAGATTTAAATGAAGTATAAGACTTCATATGAATTACTTAATAGTTTTGGACAATATCCACTAGTTAAACTAGCCATATTATCCACTACTTAAACTAGGGCATGATCATGCAAAGTGACCACACCATTTTATTGCATAAACAATTAGTGTAAGTCAAATGTGAGCTATTAGAGTTGGAATTAACTTCATATCTATTTTGGTTGATTTTTAAGAATTATTTGAAGGTGCAAAAGTCCCTGACTTGTTCTTTTTGTCAGATTAATTCTACAAATAATTTTGAGATGGGACCAGTGGCATTTGATAGATAATTTCACTAGCTTTCCAACGGTATAAAATTTGTTAAAATTGGCCAAGCCAAACAGATTGTATTGAATTTCAAAGTGGGGTTCAGTATTGAAAATGATTTGAATTGAATTAATTGAATTTAGCCAAATGGGCTAGGCGGGAAAAGAAGTGGGCCGAAAGATTTAAAATGCCAGGGGGCAGCCCAACTAGCGCTGCGGGCCAACTGACAGCGGGGCCCGCATGTTAGCGACGGAGGCTTACCGAAACGGTATGGAGGATCGTGGGACGTAGGATCAGAAGAAGATCGTGCGGCCGAGGCTCGTCGTCTCCGTCGAGGGGAGGGGCTTGCTGGCGGCTACGGCAGGGGGTCGGCGGCGAGCTGGAGCTCCGGCGAGGATCAGCGACGGTGCAGGGCGGCGTTGTCGAGGACGAGGAAGCAGATGGTGCAGACGGCGGCTCGAATGGTGGCCTGAATCGACGGCGGCGATCTCAGGTCCGCCGCGGGCTCCGGCGTTCGATTGGGCGGCTCCGGTGGCTAATCAAAGATGGGAAGAGGTCGAGGAGGATCAGGGAGAGGAGGGGAGGAACTTTGCTGTGGAGGAGATAGCGCGGGGACGGCTCTATTTATAGTTGCGGGGGTGTGCTTGCGGGGCAGTGGTGGTGGCGACATGCGCGCGGCATTGCCGGCGATGGAGAGGGGTAGGAGGGAGCAGGGCGAGGTAGGTGGCGTCCAGGCGGTGCTAGGAGGTTAGACGGCGAGGTGGGGGACGGTCTGGTGTGTGCGCGCGACGGCGCTCGCGCGGGGCACGGCGCGTGTCTGGCGGGGTCAGGGTGCGGCGGTGAAGCTCAAGGCGCTCCGCGGTGGTCCAGGGGAGGCGGCGTCCATTGGCATCGCGCGTGGCCAGGGGTCGCCGTGGCGTGCGTGTTGTGCGACGCGGGCGGCATACCCTGGCAGACCTGGGCGCAACGCGTGCCACCAGTGGGGTCCTCTTCTCCGGCAATGGCGGCTATGGTTGGATGCAGGGGAGCAAAGGGGGTCCAGGGGACATGATGGCAGGGTGTGGTGGTGCGAGGAGAGAGGGGATGGTGGCCATGGTAACCATGGCCGGCATGGCCATGGCATGCATGCTTGGGCAGCTCCTCTTAGAGTTGCTGTGGGTGTGCTAGGGTGAGAGTGGTCAAGGGAACCAGAGAGAGTGATTTGGGGTAATAGGGTTAGCTAGGACACTATTTAGAATAGTGTTGGCATAGTTCCCTATTTGTAATTCATCAATTTTGTCCAAATTTGATTTAGTTCAAAAGGTTGACCAATTTGAAAAGGGTGTGTTTGGTTTGGTTCTAAATGACCAGAGGCAAAGAGAGGTGGTGGTGGAATTTAGAAAATCAAAATATTGCAAAGTTCACTAAGTGGGAGATTGTTCCCCATAACAAAAAGTGCTAACTTTGGATGAGCATAGCAAATGATCCAAAATGATTTTGGCAAGGTGGTCTTTACAAAAAGTGTTCACCTTGATGTTTACTTTGAAATGGTGCAAAGAGTTAGCAAGAGTTAGTTTGAGAAAATTGAATGGCAATGGCTCAAAGTAGTGATCAGGCTATAAATTTCAGTTTTGACCATTATTGTATGTGAGCCCCAATTGAGTTTGAAATAATATTTGAATTGGGTTTCTTTGATTCCAAAAGTTGTAATAAGTGTTTAGTATCATATTACCATTAATGGTGAAGGCCAAAATGGTCTAGGGTCAAGATTTATAAAAATGGCATACACCATATGTAAGGGTTTTGGGATTTTCTAGATTTTATTCTTTTATTCCTCTTTGCTTCATTTTGACAAGAGTGAGGTTTATTTGGTGTTATATTGAGTTAGGTGAAAGGTTCAAACCATTTTGAGACAATGTAGGTGGCTAGGTCAAGATTTGATAATTTGGCCCTATGTGTATGTGAGTGAAAATGGAATTATCTCACTATTTGATTTCTCTCCATTTGATTTGACTTTTCTTGACTCTAAGGTGATTCTTATTAGTTTAGAAACATTTCCAAACCATTGAAACCATTTCAAATGGTCTTGCTCAAAGATTTGCAAAATTGGCCATAATACATGAGAGGTGACATGTCAATTCTTCTTATTCTTGTAATGTGCTCCCCTTGCTTCACTTGGGCAAGGTTGAGGGTCAATTTAGGGTTAGATTAGGTTTAGAGATGGTTTCACACCATTGGGTAGAAGTAGAAGTGCATAGGACAAGAATTGGTGAAAATGGCTATGTGTCACATATGCTTCTATGCATAGGTGGCATTTGATTTTTAGTTGGACTAGGCTTGAACCAATTGATGTTGTTGAGTGTTGAAATGGTATATAGGAGTGATCCAACCATTCACTAGAAGTCTTAGGATCAAGATCCTCAATTTCACAACTTTGATATTTTGCTCTCATATGCCTCTATGGCATTATTACTTTCTTTTTAAAATCTTTTGTTTCATTTTGGATTGGGTTGGAGAAGTACTAGATAAGGTTTATGAAGGTTTTCCAATCCTCTAAATAAAGTAGAAAGGCCTAGGGTAAAGTTTTACAAAAATAGCCATAGGCACATATGCCTCTATGCATATGTTTGATTTTATTTTGTTTCACACTTGAATTGGTTGGTAAGTGCTTTGTTGAGTGTGTTGAGATAGTCCAAATCATCTACCCAAGGTAGACAAGGCAAAGCTCATCATTTTCCACAAGTATCCATAGGCTTGCATATGCCTTTTTCTTAAATAAGATCTTTCCTTTTTATTTTATTTCTTGAAGATTGATGACAAGAGGGATGTGGTTTAGGGTTTAGTAAGTCTTGCTAGGGTTCACCACCATTTAGCAAAATAAGAAAAGGTAGGGTTCAAGATTTACCTATTAAGGCTATAGGCCCACATATGGCTTTTCCTTTATTTTAGGTTTCTCAAAATATATCCACATGATTTTTGAGAAGGTTAGAATTTTTTATTTTTCTTATTTGATTTCTTTCTCTTTTAATTTCATTTGGTTTGTGATCTTCACTTGATCACTTTAGGGTTTTAGGGTTTATCACATAAGCATAATAACACGCATCATGGCAAAAACACAAGTATTAGGTAGGAGCACTAAGCATAATACCCTATATAAGAAAAGTTTTT